>NW_007253295.1:206264-207474 GCF_000164805.1 Carlito syrichta
AAAAAAAAAAAATTAAAAATAATAAAACAGCCTTGGAAGTCACAGAGGTCCCTTCTGCCATAATCACAGGCCCACTTAGAATCAAGAGGAGAGAACACAGACCGCCCCCGCCTCTTGGTGGAAGTCTGGTATTGTCACTTTGTAAGAGCTCACGAGATGGGTTATGTTGTGTCATCATCTTTCCATAATGCCATCTGTCACTCGGTGATGGTGTTGTCCACCCAGGAGTTCTTATTTTAGTTAACACACCTTTTATCCTTGTCTGGTTTCTGTTTTGCTTCAGAGACACTCTTTCTATGTTTAGTTTTTCCTGAAGACGGTCTTAGTTGGCACAGGGGCAGACATTAAATAACATCGAGTGATATTGTGAGAAGTCATTTCCTTTTCAATTCTCTCCTAATCCTTTCTTTGGAGTCAAGGAGAAAGTCTCAGCTTGGTGCTACACATGTCTTTAACGTGTTTATTATTCCTGCTAATTTCTTTTTTAATGTTCTGGCTCAGAGCAGTCTTATAGCATAGCATTCTAGGTGGAATTTAATTGTATTGTTTTATTTGCTTTTTTTTTTGAGTTGAGTCTCACTCTGTCGCCCAGACTGGAGTGCAGTGGCACGCTCCCGGCCACCGCAGCCTCGACCTGCTGGGCTCCGGCGATCCCTCCGCCTCAGCCTTCCAAGTAGCTGGAACTACAGGCGTGTGCTACCACGCCCAGCTAATTTTTTGATTTATTGTAGAGATGAGGTCTTGCCAAGTTGCCCTGGCAGGTCTCGAACCCGCGGGCTCAGGCAATCCACTCACCTCGGCCTCCCAAAGGCGCGGGATTATAGGCTGAGCCACCGAGCCTGGCTATTTGCTTTTTCAATAGCAAAAGACATTTGCCACTTCCCAGGATGCACATGCATACCTCCATCTCCCAGCCCCCTTGTGGGTTAGGAAGGGCATGTGGCACCTACTCTCAGCCCTTGAGGTCTGGGTGGAAGCTTTAAAAGCCAGTGAATAGGCTGGGCATGGTAGCTTGAGCCTGTAATCCTGGTACTTTGGGAGGTTGAGGCAGGAGGATTGCTTGAGCCCAGGAGGTCGAGACCAGCACGGGCAACCTAGTGCGTCCTCGTCTCTACGAAAGATAAGAAATTAGCCAGGCATGGTGGCATGCACCTGTCACCCCAGCTACTCTGGAGGCTGAGGTAGGAGGATTGCCTGAACCCAGGAGGTT
>NW_007253296.1:0-3816 GCF_000164805.1 Carlito syrichta
CAGTTTCCCTCAACTGCCAATCCCGCACCCCCTCCCCCACCCCCCAAATTTGAGCTTCAAACTGGTCCTCATTCCTCCTGGTAGTCGACCAGGTACCCATTGTGTTGTCACATGCCCCCCATCCTCCTTTGTCCTCTCTTCCCTAGCAGTGCCCAGTGACTGCTGATCCTACCCTTGTGCTAAAGTGACTAGTGCTCAGGATCCACTTACCAGTGAAAACATGTGGTATTCAGTTCTTTGTTTCTGTGACCGTTCACTTAGTATGATGGTCTCCAACTTCATCCAAGTTGCTGCAAAGTCCATGATTTTGTTCTTCATGGTTGCACGATACTCCATCGTGGTATATGTATCACATTTTCTTTATCCAATCCACTATTGATAGGCAGCAGGGTTAGTTCCATATTTTTGCTATTGTGAATAGTGTGCCAATAAATGTGTGTGCAGGGTCTTTTTGGTAGAGCGATTTATGTTCCTCTGGGTATATTTCCAGGAGAGGGATTGCTGGATCGTATGGAAGATCAATTTTTAGTTCTTTTAGGAATCATCACGTTGCTTTCCATAGAGGTTGAACTAACTTGCATCTCACCAACAGTGTAGAAGTGTTCCCTTTTCTCCACACCTGCACCAGCACCTATTTTTTTTTTTTTTTTGGACTTATTAATGACAGCCATCCTTACTGGAGTTAGGTGGTATCTCATTGTAGTTTTGATTTGCATTTCTTTGATTAGTGAGGCTAAGCATTTTTAATTTCTATTGGCTGCTTATATGTAATCTTGTGAGAAATGTCTGTTCATGTCCTTTGCCCATTTTTTAATGGTGCTGTTTGGTTTTTTTCCTTTCACTTTGAGTTCCTTGTAGATCCTGGATGTTAGGCCTTTGCCAGATACATAATTTGCAGATATTTTTTCCCATTCTGTGGGCTGTTTCCCCTCTCTCTTAATGGTTTCTTTTGCTGTGCAGAAGCTTTTCATTTTGATGATATCCCACTTGTCTATCTTAGCTGTTATGGCATTCACTTTTGGGAACTTGGTTGAGAATTTACTGCCTACTCTGATGTCCATAGGGTGTTTCCTACATTTTCTTCTAGGATTCTTACAGTTCAAGGTTTTACATTTAGGTCCTTGACCATTTTGAGTTGATTTTTAAATTATTCATTCAAAAATAATAAGTCAATTATAAGTTAACTAAATTATATTTTTTGAAAAAGTATTTCCAAACATAAGAGTATGAAGAATAGTCTATATTTTTTACAAATATCTTTAATGTTTGACCTACGTCTGCTCCTACATCCAATCTGTTTCCATTTGTTGGCCTGGTTGAAACATATGAAGAAAGCACAGATACATATGCTAGGAATGGGGAGCAATATTTTAGTATGAACTTTTGCGAATAGTTATGGATATTCTTTGATACTACAACTTTATAATTGGTAGTTTCTGAAGGATTAGTTGCAATATGGAATCTGACAACCTTATCAATGACTTTTTCATACTCTGTTAAATTAAAATCCACAGGACATGTGTGTTACACTTTGAATAGATCTTTTGCCAGGTGCAGTGGTTCATGCTTGTAATCCCAGCACTTTGGGAGGCCAAAGCAGGAGGACCGTTTAAGGCCAGAAATTTGTAACCAACCTTGGCAACATAGTGAGACCCTGTCTCTACAAAAAAGTTTTTTTTTTTTTTTAAATCAGAGTCGTACTCTGTTGCCCAAGCTGTAGTGCAGTGGCACGCTCACAGTTACTGTAGCCTGGACCTGCTGGACTCAGGTGATTCTTCTGCCTCAGCCTTCCAAGTACCTAGGACTACTGGTGCATGCCACCACAACCGGCTAAGTCTTCTCGCCTCAACCTCCCAAAGTTGCTAGGATTACTTGCGAGCTACAATGCCTGGCCTTTACAAAAATTTTTTAAAATTAGCTGGATATGGTTGATGTGTGTTTATAGTCCTAGCTACTCTGGAGGTTAAGGCAAGAGGATCACTTGAGCCGAAGAATTAGAAGCTGTGATTGTGCCACTGTACTCCAGCCTGGGTGACAGAGCACCCTTGGCTCTAAAAAACATAAAATAAATACCAATAAACAAATATTTTACTCAGGCATTGGCATTCATTTGAAATATGCTAGTTTACTGACTTATGCACAATACTTATGCACAAAAAAGTGTATTAGGAAGCTTCAAATTCGTAGTGTTGTTTGCCAGTTTTCAAAATTATGATTGTTGTTTCAAAATTTGAATTTTATCATTGACAAATACAGTTCATCGTTTCCTTTGAAGTGACAGACTTAACTTCATTCATTCATGAGAAAATGCCTATTAAATATCTAAGGCTTTTATTAACCATAGTTTGTTTTGCAGTCGTTCTTTCATTTGTGTGTGTGTGTGTGTGTGTGTGTGTGTGTGTGTGTGTGTCAGAGTCTCACTCTGTTGCCCAGGCTGGAGTGCAATGGCACACTCATAGCCACTACAGTCTCGACTTGCTGGGCTCAGGTGATCCTTCTGCCTCAGCACTCCATGTTTCTCAGTCATTCAAGTGAAGTTGACATTCTAAGAAAAAGGCAACTAGTTCATCTTGCAATTCAGAAAGTTGCACAAGTACTTTTCCTTGAGACAGCCTTTGTACTTTGGAATGCCACAGAAGTGCTTTAAGCATACTTCCCATTTATCATGTAGACTGTTCAAAAGGTATCCGTTTGTGGTTGATAGCTAATAAAATTAATATTTTCACGGCTTCCTGAAAGGCATTCATAAGTGAAATATCCCTTTTTTTATTGTTTCTGAGAGTACTTGACACTTAGAGAATACAATGACTGTTAGTACACATTGGTTGCCACTGTCTTGATTTGTGCCAAGAACCCATCAGCTTACTATTGTTTTTGTACTGGCGGTGCCAATACCATGAAAAAGACAAATAACATCTTAGAATTATAAAGAAAATAGTTTTGACCCAGGAAGTCCCCGGAGTCAGTAGACTGTACTTCAAGAACTGCTTATCCTAGACTTGCCTGATAATGTTAACTCTTAAATTGCTTTAAATTGGTTCACAGTCCTGATGTAAATTATTATGTTGTTTTGTTTTGTTTTTGAGTCGGAGTCTCACTCTGTTGTGCAGGCTGGAGTGCAGTGGCATGCTCACGGCCAGCCCAGTGTCGGCCTGCTGGGCTCTGGCGAGCGTTCTGCCTCAGCCTTCCAGGTACCACACCCGGCTAATTTTTGATTTATTGAAGTCTCGTCAAGTTGCCAGGGCTGGTCTCGAACCCGCAGGCTCAGGTAATCCATTCATCTCAGCTTCTCAAAGTGCTGGGATTGTAGGTGTGAGCCACCGCGCCCAGCCAAATTATTTTTCAATGGAATAGTCTTGTCAGTTTTTAAAAATAGTTTAATATGTGTGTGTGTGTTTTTTTTTGAGTTGGAGTCTCACTCTGTTGCCCAGACTGGAGTGCAGTGGCACACTTCCGGTGACCGCAGCCTTGACCTGCTGGGCTCTGGCGATCCTTCCGCCTTAGCCTCCCAAGTAGCCGGAACTATAGGCATGCGCTACCACGCCCAGCTAATTTTTGATTTACTGTAGTGACGAGGGCTCACCAAGTTGCCCTGGTGGGTCTCGAACCCACAGGCTCGCCTCAGCCTCCCAAAGTGCTGGGATTACAGGCTGAGCCACCGAGCCCATACTGTTTAATATATTTTAATAGCAAACTTTTAATAGAAACAGTATAGAAGACAGGCAGCATTAAAAACATGTACTTGCGTGAGTGCACTGCCTGAGCCCGCGGGTTCGAGACTCGCCTGGGCAACTTGGCGAGACCTCATCTCTACAA
>NW_007253296.1:3836-31636 GCF_000164805.1 Carlito syrichta
TCACGCCTATAATCCCAGCACTTTGGGAAGCTGAGGTGAGAGGATTGCCTGAGCTCACGGGTTTGAGGAAAGTGTAGTGAATGGTTGGGATCTACTAGATGATAATAAATCACAAACACTAGCCAGGCACAGTGACATGCGTCTGTAGTTCCAGTTACTTTGAAGGCTGAGGTGGAAGGATCACCTAAGCCCAGCAGGTCGAGGCTGTGGTGGCCACGAGCATACCATTGCACTCCAGTCTGGGCGACAAGAGTCAGACTCCAAAAAAAACAAAACAAAACGCTGCAGACACCATTTAGTTGCTATCAATAAGAAATTTACTTGCTTTTTAAAAATCCAAATGCTAGAGCCAGGTTCGGTGGCTCAGCCTGTAATCCTGCACCTTTGGGAGCCCGCGGGTTCGAGACCCGCCTGGACAGCGAGACCTCATCTCTACAGTAAATCAAAAAATCAGCTGGGCGTGGTAGCGCATGCCTGTAATTCTGGCTGCTTGGAAGGCTGAGGTGGAAGGCTTGCCAGAGCCCAGCAGGTCGAGGCTGCGGTGGCCGGGAGCAGCCACTGCACTCCAGTCTGGGCGACAGAGTGAGACTCCAACTCAAAAAATAAAAATAAAAATAAATAAAAATCCAAATGCTGGCATTGTCCAGAAAAACTGAACAGGTTTATTTATAATTGCTATAAAGTTGAACCACTGAAACACTTTGATTTGCATTAATGCTTTATATCTCCGCTTTATATTAAAAATTCACACACAAATGAAAATGGAAAAACTGCCAGTACCTGATTTCTGTCCCCTATTTTTCCACTCACAATCGTATACTTAGGTACCTTTTGACCCCGTTGGGTCAAACAAACAAACCAGACTTTCAGAACTACCAATAACAGGAAGAAAAAAAAAACCAAACCAGACTTTAAGATCTACCAATAACAGGAAGAAAAAAATGTTTTTTGAGAATGAAATCCCATCAGTAGTGTATTTAAGCACGTTCTCCATGTATGCAGCATGCTAGCTGGATGTCTTTTGGCATAATTGTTACATAGTTGGCATGGATAGCACACAGGTTGGTGTGGTGTCTTCACAAAAGCCAGCCAGATAGGCCTCACTTGCCTCCTGCAAACACCAATAGCTGTGCTGTGGAAGCACAGATCTGTTTTGAA
Organism: Carlito syrichta; assembly: GCF_000164805.1. NCBI lineage: Eukaryota > Metazoa > Chordata > Mammalia > Primates > Tarsiidae > Carlito > Carlito syrichta. The sequence goes on from NW_007253296.1 coordinate 4,995, forward strand.
GCCCTGAGTAATTTCTCGCATAAGACGCTGGAAAGGAAGTTTGCAAATCAGTTCAGTGGACTTTTGATAACATCTAATTTCACAGAGTGCCACAGTACCAGGCCTGTAACGATGAGGTTTCTTTACTCCTCCAGTAGAAGGCGCACTCTTGCAAGTGGCTTTTGTAGCCAGTTACTTCCTGGGTGCTTTACCACCAGTCAATTTGCTAGCAGTCTGTTTGTACAAGCCATGGTATAGCGACTTCCTTACTTACCCCCTTCTCCTTTGGCTGGAATTCGGTGAGCTAGAAGCGGCGCTGGTGTTGGAGAGCAATGGTAGGGTGGCAGGGCTGCAAATACCTTGTCAGTTGTTAATCTCATAACTCTTATTTAATTAATTAATGTTATGAAAATTAAAATGTAGCCATTATGGTGATAACCTTTTTACTGTCTCTTAATATTGATCCTTAAAGGAAACAGACTTCATAGAAAACAGCTGCAAAGCCTGTGGCAGCACTGAAGATGGCAATAGTTGTGTAGAAGTAATTGTTACCAATGAAAATACATCATGTACCTGTCCTAGCAGTGGCAATCTTTTGGGGTCTCCTAAGATAAAAAAAGGTAAGCAAATTATTTCTTTTCAAAGTTAACTCTTAGTGCTATCCTTTCTTACTTTTAAATGTAAGAGCTTTTAGAAATCCTGGAATCTAGAAAATTTTTGTTGTTGTTGAAGTCTTACTCTGTCGCCCAGGCTGAAGTGCAATGGCATGCTCACGGCCACCACAGCCTCGACCTGCCGGGTTCAGGTGGTCCTTCCACCTCAGCCTTCCAAGTAACGAACCACAGGCATGCACCACACCAGGCTAATTTTTTTATTTATTGTAGAGACATGGTCTAGCCAAGTTGCCCAGGCTGGTCTCATACCCTTGAACTTAGGCAATCCTCTCGCCTCCACCTCCCAAAGTGCTGGGATTATAGGCGTGAGCCACCGTGCCCAGCTTGGTTTTTTTGTTGTTTTTTTGAGTCGAATCTAGAACTTAAAAACTATTTTAAAGCTCTAAGAATATCATATAATTTAGTCAGATACTTAATGTGTCTCTTTATGTTCTGTGACTTGTTATTTTTTGACAAACAAAAAATGGTCAATTTCACATCATATTGTCATTTAATTTACTTTCTACTTTCAATAAGCTATTATGAAATGCTTCTGTAGTCCCCAGTTGGCTCACTTTTTGTCCTAATATATTTATTGTTATATTATTTATAATTCTCACCTGATTTATTCTCAGGCTTATCTCCACACTGTAATGGTAGTGACTGTGGATATTCATCTAGTATGGAAGGGAGTGAAACAGGTTCTCGAGAGGGTTCAGATGTTGCCTGCACTGAAGGCATTTGTAATCATGATGAACACGGTAGGTTCAGATAAGCTTCCCAATTATTTCTACTACATGGCTGATTTAAGAGCATAAATAAGGATTACTGATTTCTGCAGGTGATGACTCCTGTGTTCATCATTGTGAGGATAAAGAAGATGATGGTGATAGTTGTGTTGAATGTTGGGCAAATTCTGAAGAGAACAACACAAAAGGAAAAAATAAAAAGAAGAAAAAGAAAAGCAAGATGTTGAAATGTGATGAACATGTAAGTGCCATAACATAATTCTTTTTTTTGAGTTGGAGTCTCACTCAGTCACCCAGACTGGAGAGGGCAGTGGCCGCTCCCGGCCACCGCAGCCTCCACCTGCTAGGTTCCAGCGATCCTCCGCCTCAGCCTTCTAAGTACCTGGAACTACAGGCGCGTGCTACCATGCCCGGCTAATTTTTTTGATTTATTGTAGAGATGAGGTCTCGCCAAGTTGCCCAGGAGGGTCTTGAACTCTGGGGCTCAGGCCATCCACTCACCTCGGCCTCCCAAAGTGCTGGGATTACAGGCTGAGCCACCGAGCCCGGCACATAATTCTTAAACCTTTGCTTTTGAGTGCGAACAACCTGTTTTCCTTGGAGTGACATAAGTGCAGCTTAGCTGCTAGGATTTACTTTTTTTAGAATGAGTACTTTATACAGTTCCATTGGTTGCTTATCTTGTGATTTTGTGAAAGTGAGAGTGTGTGTGTGGAAGAAAGACAGAGACAGAATGTGGTCATCTGTCCAAAGTGATACTTTTTCATTTATTAGCTATGTAATCTTCTTAGTTTCCCATTTGTAAAATGGGGATAATAGTCTCTATTATTGGGTCCTGTGAATGTTAAGTGAAGGTATAAATATATTGGCAGGTTGGCATGGTGTCTAGTACGTAGTAAGTGCCTACTGCCAGCTGCAGCTATTACTCAGTATTCCTTTGAAAGGTGTAACATACTTTCAGGACATTTTCTTTAAAGAATAGTTGTTATCATTCCCTGCCTTTTTACCTGTGAAGTCCTTTGTTGTGGTTTCAGATCCAAAAGCTTGGAAGCTGTATTACAGATCCAGGTAATCGAGAGACCTCAGGAAATACCGTGCACACAGTGTTTCACCGCGACAAGACCAAAGATGCACATCCTGAAAGCTGTTGCAGCTCTGAAAAGGGTGGGCAGCCACTGCCTTGGTTTGAGCATAGGAAAAATGTAGCAGAACCTACAGAAACGTCATTTGGTCCTGATTCCGGAAAAGGTGCCAAGAGCTTAGTTGAACTCCTTGTAAGTATTCCATTAGATCTTTATTGTAGACAACTGCTCCTGCATAGGGTATATTAGGGTCCTAATGGAAACAAATCTTTTGGAATAATAAGGGTTTTTTGTTTTGTTTTGTATGTGTGTGGGAGGTGGTATAAAGGTTAATGGTGATATTGTATAACTTAAAGTTATTTTTTATGTAGTTTGTAGAGAGGAGAGTTTCAACATAGAAACAGTTAGAGATAAATCTGCTTGGTAACTAGTTGTAACCATCTCTAATTAGTTGCTTTTTAAGACCATGGTATGATAGTCTTATAGGCTCATTCGTTTTTAGGATAAATTACAGATTCAGGGTTTCAAACCAGGTTGTGTTGGATTTTTTTTTTTTTGGAGTCTCACTCTGTCACCCAGGCTGGAGTGCAGTGGCACGCTCACGGCCACCCCAGCGTCAACCTGCTGGGCTCAGGCGATCCTTCCACCTCAGCCTTCCAAGCCGGAACTACAGGCGCATGCTATCATGCCCAACTAAGTTTATGATTTATTGTTGAGATGAGGTCTCGCCAAGTTGCCCAGGCTATCCTCAAACCCGTGGGCTCTGGCAATCTGCTCACCTTGGCCTCCCAAAGGGCTGGGATTGTAGGCTTGAGCCACCACGCCCAGCCTGTATTGGATTTTATTCTCACTTAATACTTTCCAAGACAGAATGACATAATACTTATTCTGTAAACACTCCAGTTAAAGGCTCTATATAACAGACTTAAAACTAAAAAGCTAGACTACTTTGATTTTTAGCTGTCCTTCATCAGCATGGCATTTTGCATCCTTAATTTAAGTCATAGTCGTAACTTCTGCTTTAATTTGCAGGATGAGTCTGAATGTACTTCAGATGAGGAAATCTTTATCTCACAAGATGAAATACAGTCATTTATGGCTAACAACCAGTCTTTCTACAGCAATAGAGAACAATACCGACAGCATCTGAAGGAGAAATTTAATAAATACTGCCGCTTAAATGATCACAAGAGGCCCATTTGTAGTGGCTGGTTGACAACGGCTGGAGCAAATTAAATAAATAAAATAGCTCTGTCTTTCAGTGAAACACTCAAGATGACTACTGCGCCTTCTCTTAATTTAGTGACTTACGGCAAAATTTTATCTTAAATCAATGTGATTCTTTCTTGTTTTGGGAGACGGTGGAGGTGTCCTCATTAGTTTGTTCTTTCTTCAGGCTTGTGTCTTTAGTTGCGTGGCTGCGCAGGCCTGCCATATGATTTAAGCCATCTCTTTTCATTAAATGTTTCTCTTCCTGTGAGACTTACTAAAGCAACTTAGTGGCAAAAAGTATTGTTGTACTTATACTTCTGTACAGAAATGACAATGAGCTGAATATATGGTTTTACAAAGTAGACATCCACTTGCAAAATGTTTGGATGTAATGTTAAAGCGCAATGTGCAAAATTTAAAATAAAGAATATTTATTAATACGCACAGTAAAATTTGGTGTACATGTTTCTAGTTAATGTGTGGCAGTACTTTAGTATTTGCCACTTGTGGACTTGATTCTTGGCTGGTGTTGATATTAGAGAGGATGAAGAGCAAATGAGGATATACAAATTGTTGAAGATAGCATTCTTCCCTGATGAGAACTGACAATTGAGAAAAGCAGTTCCAATCTTGTTCTGAAAGAATAAATATGCTGCGATACCTTTCAATACTGGTTAGCATCTTACTTTCTCATGGTCCTTAATTGCTATAACTAACATTCTTTAATATACAACACAAAGCACCCCCTAAATTCAGAGGTTCATACTGCACTGAAAAATGAAAACAAAACTGCAGAATTTCAACCAAGGGATTGCCTGATAAGTAGTTACTCAGCATGTAAGATTGGACTCAGAAGGCTGCCTAAGAGCTAACCACATTTTGGTCCGTATAAGTGCATGTTCAGCCTTATCTGGTTTCTAATAATAAAGTCACTATGGCCTTTGAGTTTATTGCTGTCACAAGGTGCAAGTACTGAAGAAGGAGAGAGAATCCCCCAGGAGTAGCATTGTATTGCCATTTAAAAGATACAAATAGCTCAATAAACACATGTGCTTAGAGCTTTGTGTCTGTATGCTTATAATACTTGGTAGGCAGCAAGCGGTGGGACAGTCAGTACTTCTGTGCTGTGGGAATGGAGTGAATTTTATGGGCTTTTTTTTTTTTTGAGTTGAAGTCTCACTCTGTCACCTAGGCTGGAGTGCAGTGGCATGTTCACAGCCACTGCTGCCTCCACCTAGGTTCAGGCCATCCTTCTGCCTCAGGCTTCCAAGCGGCTGAAACTATAGGCGTGGGCGACCATGCCCAGCTAATTTTTTGATTTATTGTAGAGACAGGTCTCAACTGTAGAGACAAGTTGCCCAGGCTGGTCTCAAACCCTTGGGCTCAGGCAGTCCTCTTGCCTCTGTCTCCTAAAGTGCTGGGATTACAGGCATGAGCCACCGTGCCTGGCTTATGGGCTTTCTTTTAATCAGGCTTCTAATTAGATTTCAAGTGGGCAACAGAGGAAGCTTAGTGAGATTTAATTTTCATAGTTGGTGTCATTTCTCTAATCCACCTCCTGAGTTGTCTTTCAAATCTAAGTGTTGTGTAGGAATTGGGGCAGAGGTAAAATGAGACATGATTCCTCTCTGACCCTTGGCTTGCTTTCATCTTGGAATCCATAAAAAATGACTGTGGGACTTGCTTGGCCCTTGGCTCTGAGTTCACTACCTTCTTCACCACTGTAGTCAAGTGTTCTTTTGAGTTCCCTGAAAGCAAGGGCTGTTTTTGTTTTATCTTTGCCTTTGGGACCAAGCACAGGGTAGGCAAATGAGTGTGTGCTGAATGAGTAAACCAGCCACATTCACTGCTTACTCCATTGCTTACTGGGAGTCCAGTGGTTATTCAGAGTTCAGCAGTTATGCAGAAATGCGTTTTCTTTAGAAGGATGGCTATACTAAGAATGCAACTGAGTGCCACGGCTCATGCCTATAATCCCAGCATTTTGGGAGGCCGAAGTAAGGATTGCCTGAGCCCATGGATTTCTAGAGCAGCCTGGGGAATTTGGCAAGACCTCATCTCAATAAATCAAAAAATTAGTTGGGCAGGGTGGTGCATGATAGTTCCAGCTACTTGGAAAGCTGAGGTGGAAGGATCACCTGAGCCCAGCAGGTCGAGGCTGTGGTGGCTGTGAGCATGCCACTGCACTCTAGCCTGGGCGACAGAGACTCTGACTCAAAAAAAAAATGCAGAAGTTCAGCACTTTGATGATACACCCTCAGTGACCAGAGAGCAAAGTGAGCTCCACTCGGAACAAAACAACTCAAGAAGAGAGAATGGAGTGAAGACAGATTAGGAGAACATCCCTGACCTATCATTGGACTGCCTGTTATCCAAACCATCCTTCACCTCTTTCTGAGTATACTCATCTTTAACATGAAGATGTCAATATATGTCTCACAGGGTGGTTGTGCATATTAGCTAATATGCTGGAGGTGCTTTAAAGTGCCTGGCACTCTAAGCAATAAATGCTAGCTATTGCTTGAATCTTTGGCATACTCTGTAATACATCTGCTACGGTGGGGTGGGGGTTGGGTCTAGGACTGTTGGAGACAGTTCTGTCATTTAGGGACAGAATCACCCAATACGTGTGTACTTGGGACTGTTTCCACTTCTAACCATTCAGTTCTCCGTGGCTAGTAAGGCCAAAAGATCAGATAGAGTGAATAAGAATCTCCTCCAAGGTCACCCAGCGTTGAAGGCGGAGACACTTGAACTTTTCTGGGCTGAATCCTTCCCATCAGCCACCGGCTGGTTTGGGGAAGGTATTGGAGTCAGTCCTCTTAAGCGCCCTTAGTTCCTCAACCTGGCCTTACGGGTCAGGAAGAGGGAAGGGAGACTAAGGACGTTGGAGTATGCGCCTTCGGGGTTAGAGCAAGCCCCCGCAAAATCTCGGTTTCCCTGCCCCATAGGGAAGAGCTCACCCGGCAAACAGGACCACAAGCTGCCAGACCTTCCGCGATGCCCCGGCGGCAGGAGATATGGGTTTTCCGCACAGGGGCGGGGGGAAGGGGCGGAGCCGTGTCCGCGCGGGCGCCGGGGCGGGGCGGACTCGCCGGGCGGTGGAGCGGAAGGGGCGGGGCCATGCCCGCGGGGGCGCCTGGGCGGGGCGAATGGGCTGCGGCTGTCCTACGGCTGGATGCGGTCGACCGCCGAGGACCGGAGGGTGGATCCCCGGCCGGAGGCAGGCCTGGATGGGGGTGGGCGGAGGCTCGGCTCGGACGCTAGCAGGTCTGTGGCGGGTGCCGCAGCGGTGACAAGAGAGCGGCCGAGCTTCTGCGACCCGGGGCGGGGCTCCGCGATCCAAGTGCCAGGCTCGCCCAGCGAAGCGGGCGGGAGGCTCGGGACCGTGGCCAGGGCCGGCATGGAGCGGTGGCGCGACCGGCTGGCGCTGGTGACGGGAGCTTCGGGGGGCATCGGCGCGGCCGTGGCCCGGGCTCTAGTCCAGCAGGGACTGAAGGTGGTGGGTTGTGCCCGTACCGTGGGCAACATCGAGGTGAGGCCCGGCCGGGGAGCGGGGACCTCCGGTAGGCGTCGTTTCCGCGGGGAAGACTCCGGTGGGGGAGGGGAGCGGCTGCCCCCCCTTGTCCGCCACACCAGGCCATCTGCCACGGGCTCCAGCAGGGGAGGCCTCCTGGTTCCCGTGAGTCAGGCTTCTCCCTTCTTTTAAGCCCCGTCTTTTAAGGAGCCGTTTTCTCCTGACGCGCCGGGCTCGTTACTGAATCTCTGGCCCCGGCATCTCCTTGCGCGCCCCTCGCGTCTGCCCAGCGTATTGGCCTCAGAAAAGGGTAGCCTGGGAGGAGGAGAGAAAGCTTTCTCGCCCCAGTGGCCAGGTTGGCTACAGGATTGCTTCCTCTGGCTTCCAGAACTCATCCATCGCACTGGGCAAAGTGGTTGGCCAACCAGATGGCGGGAGCTGGAGGTGTTGAAGTTTTGACCCAGGACAGGGTGGGGTTGGGGTGGGAGCGGAGCTCTACTGAAGGTACCTCTGAGGGTTAACCCCTACCCAGTGGGCATGAGGGGTGAGTGGAATATTCATTGGTAGACTTTCTTCCATTATCCCAGGTGACAGGATAGGTGAAATAGAACATTGAACATACAAACCCCGAGGGGACAAGGCAGTGTGGACCCAGAACTCCATATTTTTCTCTTCACATGGGGTTGGGAGCCCCTAGATTTTTGAGCTACAAGAGCTCAGAGAAAAATGAAATAAAGTTGGTCCTTTTGGAGCAGGGAGGAGGGAGACAAGAGAAATTTCTGTCATAGGTTATCTCTGGATTTGCCCTGGCAAGATGACTCAGAGTTTGGGCCAGTGCTTAGCTGTAGGACTTGATCTCCACCATCGCTCAAAGTCCTCGGGCAGGGGAAGGATAAGGAGGCCTTGGGTGGGGGGAGAGGGAGAAGGTGTCCAGGAAGGAGGACTGTCCCCTCCCTTGCTGCTGACCAAAGGTACACTTTATAACCTCTAAGATAATCCCAAGGTCATGTGGCTCCACCATCACCCCACTCTGCCCCCCACCCCCTTCTCCTGTTCTGAGGAGCTCAGGGCCCAGCCTCAGCCTTGGAGCCTAGAGGATCAGGCCAGGGATTAGACAACTGCATCCTCTAATTCTGAAGCCACTGTTGACTTCTTGCCTACTCCCCTACCCCAAGCTGGCCAGGAAAGAGGGATCTTGAGCCCCAAGGGGATCCCCAGGATCAGCCCCAGGATGACTCCATGTCATGAGACAATGCCCCTGCTGTGAGGGGACTGGCAAGATTTCAGGTCATTTTTGAGGGTGGGTAGGGAGACCAGGTGGCCCAGGTGGGTCAATGGGAAGGTAATGACCAGTGAAATATACTCTTAGCTCCTCTATTCTGGCTTTCCTGTGGAGGGGATTTTGAACCTGGAGGAGGTAGGAGAGGAGTCCAGGCTACCTTGGCACAGTCTGCTTTTTTTGGTTAATTGATTTGTTGATACTAAAATAGAGTTTGGGTTCTGGCTTCCTACAGAGAAAAATACTATTTCTTGAAGTGGCTATAAGAAGGTAGTCAGGTGAAGGGGGTTTCTGAGGCCCAGAGGACATACCTTTTGAACTCATAGAAAGTTAAAACAGGGAAGAATTTCTCACATCACCTGATCCAGCCCTCTATTCCTAGTTTGGTCTGGGAGGAGGAAGGGGCTCCAGGCCAAGCCTGCCTTCCCCTAGGCTACCCTGCACACCCTCCCCCACCACACTTGTGCACAGTCACCTTCACAAGGCCAAGTGCCCAGGCACTGGTCTCCAGGGCCACATAGCTTGCTTTCTTCCTGCTTCTGAATGTCAGCGTCCCTCACAGCCACCTCTCAGGAGCTCTGCTTTCTTGAGTCTTTCTCAGTATGCCAAGGGCCCTGGAGATGCACTGGGCGGAGAGAGGGGTGGCTTCCTGATGTCACCTGCTGCCTTACTTGCCTCATAGTCTCCCCTTGGGGCAGAGGATGGTGCACCAGGGGTCAGAAAGAGAAAGAATCTGTCCTGACTTCCTGACCCCTCCTATAGGTAAGAAGAGGGGAGATTGGCAGCTGGGCCTGCTTGAAAGGGAGACTCAGTTTGTGAGGGGAGGGTTTTTGTTCAGAGATATGCCTTCTGGGCAGGATTGGTTGGCATAATGCGGGAGGAGAGGGTCAAGGCCCTAGATTAAGCAGCTCAATGATTCTTGGCACTGATGGAAGAAGCATGAGGTGGTGGAGAGGTGTGTCTACCTATCGGCCGAGGAGGTGTTCAGGTTGGGGAAGAGGCAGAAAAGAGAGACCTCCATTCCCAGGGTCCCTGGCCCCTTGTCCTTCCTTAGAACTGAAGACTTGAGTTTACACAGAAGGTTCCTCCCTTTCCCCTTCCACACTCAGAGAGTGCTCTCATTCCTTGGACTTTGAACGGGGAGGGTAGGCACAGGGGCTGGGCAGCCCCACATCCATATGGCTGGGATGGGGAGGGGACTCTGGGCAAGGAGGTGTGGAGTGAGCAGCTCACCCAGTTAGATCCCTGTTGGGTTCCATAGGAGCTGGCTGCTGAATGTAAGAGTGCAGGCTACCCCGGGACTTTGATCCCCTACAGATGCGACCTGTCAAGTGAGGAGGACATTCTCTCCATGTTCTCGGCTGTCCGTTCTCAGTACAGTGGTGTGGACATCTGCATCAACAACGCTGGCTTGGCCCGGCCTGACACCCTGCTGTCAGGTAGCACCCGCGGTTGGAAGGACATGTTCAGTGTAAGAGCTCCTGGCCTGGGTGGGAGGAGGGAGCAGGGTTGGGGCCAGGGACTTGTGACAGGACATCTAGGAACAGGGAGCTTTAGGTTCCCACCTGGGGCATCTTACTCTCCCCTTGCTTCTTTCCTTACCACAGGGCTAGTGAGTGGAAGAACAGCCATGTCTTTTCAGCCCTTCTTTTCTTTGAGCCCCTGGAGATAGTTCTTAGAGTCTAGACTGATTTCCTTGTGTAGGAGTAAAGACTGGTAAGGAGAGAACTGCTGTTTTTTGTTTGTTTGTTTGTTTTTGGTTTTTGTTGTTTTGTTTTGTTTTTTTGAGTCAGGGTTTTATTCTGTCTCTCAGGCTGGAGTGCACTGGCATGATCACATCTCACCACAGCCTTGACCTCCCGGACTCAGGCTATCCTTCTGCCTCAGCCTCCTGAGTAGCTGGGACTACTGCACATGCCACCACACCCAGCTAATTTTAAAATTTTTTTGTGGAGATGAGGTTTCTCTGTGTTGCCCCGTCTAGTTTCGAACTCCTGCCTCAGCCTTCCAAAGTGCTAGGATTATAGGCATGAACCACAACACCTGGCCAGCTACTGCTTACTGAATGCCCCTTATGTGACAGCACTTTGCTGGGTGATTGCGCACATGTTCGTATGGGAAGAAAAGGAACAGAGAAACAAGAGAGGATGCCCTCACATAGCCCCACCAGTAACTATGTGACTTCTGGCAGATTAGATACCTTCTTTGAGCTTTAGTCTTATCATATTTAATTGGGATGAACACATCTACAGATCAATAACAGGGATCACAAACTCCAAAACCTTCTGGGGCCAGGTAGGTACATAAATGAATGAGGCAGGTCAGGTGGGGTCTGCAGTGTGTGGAAGAACAAACAGCCATGTAAGAGGCAGCCACTGCTCAAATTCAGCATGGTTGCTCTATGGCAGTTGTGAGCCCATTGTGGCCAGATCTTCCAATGTCTCTGAGAAGTGGGCAGTCTGTTTTTATGTGACACCCTACGTCTCCCACTCACTAAAACTTCAGGTCCATGAGGGCAAGGATTTTTGTCTGATTTATTCTCTAGTATAGCTCCATCTCATAATCACTCAACAGATATTTATTCAATGAACAAAACTTTCCAGTACATGTTAGAAAGATATTTAAAGTGTTTTAAAACCAGTACAAATCAGGTATGCAATCTCAGCACTTTGGGAGGCTAAGGTAGGAAGATGGCTTGAGACCAAGAGTTAAACACTAGCCTGGGCATCCTGTTTCTATGAAAAATAAAAAATTAGCTCGGTGTGATGGTGCATACCTGTAGTCTAGCTACTTGGGAGACTGAGGCAGGAGGATGCCTTGATTCCAGGAGTTCAAGGCTATAGTGAGTTATGAGCCCTGCACTTCAGCCTGAGCAACAAAGCAAGACCCTGTCTCAAAAGCAAAAAAACATGTACAGGCCAAATACAGTCTTCAGAACATGGGTTTTCCATTCTGGACTGTATTGTGGGATGACGTTAGGTGGGAAGGTCTTCTGAGAAGTCAAGCACGGTGTATAATCAGGTTGCTGCTTTTCCCCTTGGAATCCTATCACATCTGCTAACAGTAGGTTTAGCAACTAATAGATGCTAGGATCTGGAAATAAAGCAATGAAAATGAAGCCCTACTCTCAGAGAGATAGTGGTCCTCACCTGCAGCAAGTGGGTCTCTAAGCCTGGACTTCAACTTGCTGGTCTGTAAAATAAAGGACTTACATTAAGTCCCTAAGGCTCCTTTTAGCTCCAACATTACCTTTTAGGATCTTCCTTGTGAGACATTCTCTCTTTCTCCACTCCCACTCCCTAGACCTGGGAGATTTACTCACCAAGTCCCAGGGAATCCACTTTTACTCCATCTGCCCTCAGGAGCTGAGTTCTGTGCCCCACAAACCCACATTGCTAAGAGGATGAGAAACAGGGCTGGAAGCCTCCCTGTCCTGGTACCCATCTCTTCCTACTGCCTTGAACATAGGCTGGCTTAGCCAAGGGTGTTCTCATCCTCATGCCTGGCTCTGACACCCAATAAAGAACATCTGACCTCCTGTCAGTTACCTCTCTTCCCAAGAGTAGAGATGTGAAGACCTGCTGAAAGCTTTATCTCTTCTTGTCTTCATGGGGGAGGCTACAGGGTAGGGCTGAGCAGGCACTTGATAGAAGCCACCTCTTTAGGCCCCTGTTCTAGGAAGGGTGGCAGTTTGGGGTCACCTCTGCCAGAGGGAGTAGGAATGGCAAGTTATCCTACCCTCCAGAGTCCCTGTGCTGGTCTCAGATGGAACACAGGTTAAAGGAAGGCACACAAGGAGGAGTCAGGCCTTCTGTTCTTTGCTTAGACTTTCGGGTGGGGGAGGGGGGATGGAGAGAGCAGGGAGTGGCTGAGGAGGATGGGGAGAGGCTAGGGTCTGTACTTGAGGAGAGATGTTTAAGCCGTTTTAGGGAAAATTTTAGCCTGCTCAGGAGGGAGCAAGGCCAGGGACACTGTCCCAGAGAAGGGTGGAGTATTTGGGGAAGAAAAGGAGATGATTTCTTAAGGAATCAGAGGCTCCAGTTTTTGCAGAGGAGCTGGCCAAGACAGAGGCTCCTGGGTCAGTGGTGGGTCTGCAGAGTTTCCATTCCATTCCTTGGGGAGTCAACCAGGAAAGGAGCTGTCTCTGCTGTCAGCTGAGGAAAGGGGCACTTGTTACAGAAAGCCAGGTGCCTCGGGCCTGTTGTTGGCATCTGGGAGGACCTGGACACTGTTTTAGAATGCCACACCACCCCTCATCACCTGGTGCTCTGTGGCTCCATCACCTGCTCAGTCGGGCCCAAGTGGAGACACCCCATTGCCCTCCCTGGCCTGCAGGTGAACGTGCTGGCCCTCAGCATCTGCACACGGGAAGCCTACCAGTCCATGAAGGAGCGGAATGTGGACGATGGGCACATCATTAACATCAATAGGTGAGGGCAGGTGGCTGAGGGCAGAGCTCAGGTCGCCACTCACCCTGCAGGCTGGGTGAGCTGCTGCAGCTCACTTGACCTTTTTGGACCTCAGCTTCCTTGGTGGTAAAATAGGGATTGAATACCCTTGTGGCACAATTAGGGTAAGGGAAAGTTTCATGTCAAATGCCAGTCCCTGGTTGGCTGGAATGGGCAGCTTCGTCTCTTCCTTGTGCAGCTAGAGTCTGGGACCTCTGCTGGGACTGAGCGCCTCCACTCCTCAGACCCTAGCATGAACCCCACTCATAGCTGGCACAAAGGAAAAAAAAGCTATACAGTGTCTGCCTGCCCCCAGAGATCTCCCAGTTGAACCATATTGGTGAACACACAGATGAAATGGAGAGGTTGCTGACATTCTGCATGACCAGGAGAGTACTCTGGTCAACGGAGAGATGCTTTCTAGGAAGAGGAGGGTGTGCAGGAGCTGCTCGATAACAGAAGCTAGATTAGTGGGCTATGGGATGGCACTAGGGGTCCCTTAGAAGGCTTCCCTGTCAGCACTGGGCAGAGGGGTTGACCGGCAGGTACTTATGGCAGGGGCACTGCCTGTCCCTGAAGTTTCATTCTATCTTCTTTCCCCTCCCTCCCTCCACCCAGCATGTCTGGCCACCGAGTGTTACCCCAGTCCGTGACTCATTTCTATAGTGCCACCAAGTATGCCGTCACTGCACTGACAGAGGGACTAAGGCAAGAGCTTCGGGAGGCCCAGACCCACATCCGAGCCACGGTGAGGGTGTGGCCCAGCCTTGATGGGAACAAGTGGGCACAGGTCCGCCTCACCCGCACGCACCACTCAGGAAGCCTATTCTGGGGTGTGCTGCTTAGAGCTCCTGGGACAGAACTGGGGACAGAATTCCTGAGCTTGGTTGCTCCTTGCATGGACCTGCTCAGTCCTTGAGTTTCCTTCTGTCATGGATCTGGGGGCCAATACCCAGACTTAGACTTTGTGGTGGGAGGGGGCTGACTGTGGGTACATGGTGGGCTGAGACTAAGAGAAAGCAAAGAATTGTGGGAAAACAGGTACACAGAGGCTGGAAACTGAGACTCAGGTCTCCCTTGAAGGCTGCATGACCATGGGCAAGCCACTGAATCTCTCTAACCCTCTGTCTTCTCATCTGTAAGATGGAGATGATGATACCTCCTGGCTATGAGATTTTAAGGGACTCCGTTTTGTAAAATGTTTACCTGGCATAGGAAAGGTTCTGTAGATGGTAGGTATCCTTGCCAGCAGTAGCTTTGGAGGGAGGAGGTGGTTGCTGACATTGGGTAGCATCACCGCAAAGCTGGGCCCCTATGGTTTCTGTCCCTTCTCCCCCAACCTCCCCAAGGCCTGGCAAAGCCCAGGCTCTGAGCAGACCCTCTCTATTGGTCCAGTGCATCTCTCCAGGTGTAGTGGAGACACAGTTCGCCTTCAAACTCCATGACAAGGACCCTGAGATGGCAGCTGCCACCTATGAACACATGAAGGTGGGCCCTCCATCTGGACTTGGTGAAGCCACTGACTCCCTAAAGTGAAGGCAGAGGGAGCCCCAGCCTTCAGACTCGACCTCCCTTCTTGCTGCCCTGCCACCCCTCTTGGAGGGTTGGGGTGGGAATGTGTTCCCTGGAGAGGACCTCAGTTGTGGCAGGAAACTTGAGTCCATTCTGTCCTTGTCTCAACCCATTTCCTGGTGCTCACAGTGTCTCAAACCTGAGGATGTGGCCGAGGCTGTCATCTATGTCCTCAGCACCCCACCACATGTCCAGGTGAGTCTGGCCTTGACTGTTTATCCCTGAGAGGAGCCCAACCATCCCCAGAGCAGGGCAGCAAGGAGGACCTAAGGGGGTGGGGAGAGTGTCCTCACTGCCCCAAACCTTGTGCCTTCCGCAGATCGGAGACATCCAGATGAGGCCCACGGAGCAGGTGACCTAGTGATTTATGGGAGCTCCTTTCCTCCCCACCCCTTACCGTGTGGCTCCTGCCTCTGGATTTTAGGTGTTGATTTCTGGACCCCTGGATATCATTTCCTGTCTCCACCCTTGCCAGGGGCTAGAAAATTTGAGATTTTTATATCCTCTTGTCAAATTGTTTCTGTTGCAAATGCAAAAAATGAGCTGAGGAAAGGAAGATGTGTCCCGATTGTTTTACTTGTTAACTTGTTCTTGGTCTCCCTTTCTTGAGCTCTTGGGGCCTTTGTCTGCTCTTCTTGGTCTCTTCCCTTTGACCTGAGAAAAGGGTTGTGGCCCAAAGGAAGAGCTTCTCCCATCTTCTTGCACTCCGATCTCTGCCCCTCAGGGTTAGGGTGCCAGAGAGAGGCCCTCTCCTTATGAGCGAATAGTTAATCCAGGGCTCCATGCTCCCGTCTCTTCCTGCCCTACTGCCCCCCCATCCCAGGTCTTCAGCCCAATTTTGGCTTTTAAGCCCCTGGTGGGGTCACCACCACTCAGACCACAGCAGCAGAATACCAGGGCCTGGCCCAGTGGGTTTCACAGTGATAATTAAAAAAGAAAAATTGCAACCAACTTACCTTGGCTTCCAGAGTGTCTTTTAATTCTTACTCCTCTGTGATCAGGAGTGGTATGTGTCTCAGAATTTCTTCCAGGTGGGTGAATTTGGGGTATCACTCCTGGAGTGTGGATTACCTTAGGTGTAGGAGGAGGTTTGTTGGGTCTTGTTTGCCAAAGACAAACAAGACAAGGAAGAGCAGCGGTGTTGTGGGAACAGCACAGAACCTAAGTGCAGGAGCAACATGGGCTGAAAGGGAGCTCCTGCCTGGATCACTGGGGGGTGGGGGGGTTCTTAGTGCTGAGCACAGTAGTCTGACCATGACCAGTGGGACAAAGGTATCCCTTGGCTTGTCAGCAGGGTCACAATAGGCTCGGAGCTGCCACCTGGAAAATAATCAGCAGAGAGAGAAGGAGTTATTGTTACTGGTGTCCTGCTGACTGGTGATTAAGGGTCAGACAGGGAGAAGCTTCTGGGGAGGATCACTAGCCCCTGGATGTGGGGAGGAAGGCACCAAGACCAAATTGGTTGAGCTGGAAGGCCAACTTATCCCCTTAAAGCAGTGGTCCCCAATATTTTTGGCATCAGGGACCGGTTTCGTGGAAGACATTTTTTCTGCAGACATGGGTGCTAATCATCAGGCGTTAGATTCTTACAAGAAGCGGCCAACCTAGATCCCTCGCAGGCGCAAGAAGTTCCCAGCGCCTATGAGAATCTAATGCCGCTGCTGATTTGACAGGAAACCGAGCTCTCTCGCTCGCTCGACGCTCACCTGCTGTGTGGCCGGGGTTCCTAACAGGCCTCGGACTGGTACCCGCACATGGCCCGGGGGTTGTGGAACCCCGCCCTAAAGTGTCTTGTCGGAGCGCGGGTCAAAGCGGTTGGCCAGCTTCCTCTGCTAGGAGCCCCGCCTCCCGCCCGCCGTGGCGCGGTGGAGGTCGCCGCTCAGTTGTCCTTGCAGGGGGCGCTGTGGGGACGGCCTGGCTGCCCCGCAAGCGCGGAGCCTCGTGGGCAGGGGCGGGGCCCTCCGAGCCCGGAAGCGGGGAGGCCCACGTGGGAACCCGGGAGAGGGCGGTCGCAGCTGGGCTGCTCTGTTGTGGGCAACTTCCCAGCTGGTAGTCGGGACTTCGTTCCTGGCTGAGAGAGCCGGGTGGGGGCAGCCGTCGTGTCCCCTTCACCCGGTGTTGGGGGCCTGGGAGCGGGCCCCGCAACAGCGGGCACGAGTCCCCGGCAGGGCCTGTGCCATGGGACTGCTCTTGACCGTCAGGGGAGCGACCGGGTGTTGCTCAGGTCGCCTCGTCACCCGTCATTTCTCCCAAGCAGCGCGGCCTGGGGAGCGGCCCGGCGGGGAGGAGCTAAGTCGCCTGCGGCTGGATGACCTGGCACCGACCCCGCGGCCGGAGCTTCTGTTTGGCCTGTCCCCGTGTCTCCTGGCTCTGCGGGCCGCCCGCCGCCGCGTGGCCCGGCTCCTGCTCCAGGCAGGTAGGGCTGGGCTGCAGGGCGAGCGGGCCGAGCTGCTCCGAGTGGCCGAGGCGCGGGGCATTCCGGTTCTGCGGCCCAGACGGCAGAAACTGGACGCCCTGTGCGGCTACCAGGTCCACCAGGGCATCTGCATGGAGGTGAGCCCGCTGCGGCCCCGGCCCTTGCCTGAAGCCGGGGAAGCGAGTACAGGCGACAATCCCCAGCAGCTGTGGCTCGTCCTCGAGGGGCTCCAGGATCCCCGGAATCTTGGGGCTGTGCTGCGCTCCGCTCACTTCCTCGGAGTGGATAAGGTCATCACCAGCCGGAGAAACAGGCACGGACGTCCCTTATTCTCCATGTGCCCCAACGAGTTCTTAAGCACCTTGACCCTTGGGTGATCCCTCAGCCCGCCTTCCCTAACGCCAGAACTCTCCGGGGGAGGGAAGGGCACCAGACTTGAGATGGCCTAGCCTAATGCGGGGTATGGGGAAACTTTTCAGCTGCCCGCTCACTCCAGTAGTCAGCAAGGCCAGCGCGGGGACTGTGGAGGTGATGGATGTGTTCTCCACTGATGACCTGACCGGTTTTTTACAGGTAACCAGGGCCAAGAGGGGAAGGCACAGAAATGAACTTAGCTCAGGCACTTCAAGGGCACTCAGCCAGCAGGTGATGGGGGAGAGAAGGGGACATGTTGGGATCGGCCTTCTGAATCCTTCTGGGGAGGGAAGGGTGCTGGAGATTTTAAAACCGTAAATGGAGCACTCACTGAAGTCACGGACTTCCTAGTGTCATTCCCTTTACTGCGCTCCTAACCTAGGCATACACCTCTTTGCTCCTTCTGTAAGTCTACCTGAGTGTCTCTTTGTCTACTAAGTTGGTGTTCAGTAAATGCTTGCTGTTTTGCTGTGGGCAACTGGTGAACAGGAGACCTGGATTCCTCGAATAGGGGCACAGTTTGAAAGGATCTTTGAACAGGGAGACCTGTCTGTCATTAGGAAATCCCTTTCCTGGTCCGTGTCGGTCGTCTGCTGTGCTTCCCTTGCCGGACACAAGGGAGCAGTATTGCCCTGCATTTGGCAGGCCCTCTGATCACCCCTACCCCCTCCACCCACGTCCCCACTTCTTTTGGGTAGTGAGAAATGCCCCCCTTAAGAAGAAGCGTGGAGAGCTCTGGGCCTTGGCTAGAACAATGCTGTCCCATAAAAATAGAGTGTGAGTCATATGTACTTTTATTTATTTATTTATTTATTTATTTTTGGTTTTTTTGAATTGGAGTCTCACTCTGTCGCCCAGACTGGAGTGCAGTGGCCACTCCCGGCCACCGCAGCCTCGACCTGCAGGGCTCCGGCGATCCTTCCGCCTCAGCCTTCCAAGTAGC
The DNA here is from genome assembly GCF_000164805.1 of Carlito syrichta. Taxonomy (NCBI): domain Eukaryota; kingdom Metazoa; phylum Chordata; class Mammalia; order Primates; family Tarsiidae; genus Carlito; species Carlito syrichta. Next base: position 23,259 of record NW_007253296.1, read on the forward strand.
CGGAATTACAGGCATGCGCTACCATGCCCAGCTGATTTTTTAATTTATTGTAGAGATGAAGTCTCGCTGCCCAGGTGGGTCACGAACGTATGTACTTTTAGATTCTTCTTGTAGCCACGTTGAAAGAGCGATGAAATTACATTAATGTTAATCCGTTTTCCCTGTGTATTCAAAACCTTATCATTTCAACATACAATCATTTTAAATATTAATGAAATATTTTACATTTCTTTTAAAAATTTTACAGGTGGCACATCTCAGTTTGGACTAGCTACATTTCACTTGCTTAATAGTCATGTGTAGCTAGTGGCTACCATACTGAACAACTCATGTGTAGAAGCATTTTCTGACTTTTTCTTCTCATAGGGAGGCCTCTTCAGAGGAACTGTGGCCAAGTCTGATAAGGGTACCCTCCCGTCACTTGCAGCCCTTGAACAGGTAGCTCCTGAACACACAAAAACACTGCAGAGCATTTGCTTAAACTCCAGCCATCACGTCTCCCTGCTCCCATCAGCCTTGGTCTGGGGAGTAGCTTACTGCCTGTTACTATGGAAGAACTGGAGGTGCCCCAAGCTGAGGCCTGTGCTAGACTCATCCCTTCCTGCTCATCTAAGGACTCTGCTTAGCAATTTCCCTCCTCTCTCTGGCATCATTCGTTTTTCCCTTTCACTCTCATCAGCATGCAGACACATTCCCCTCCCATTCTCTCTTGGTCTTATGCCAGTCAGACCCTCCTCCTGCACTGAATCAAAGCCCTTGTCGAGGTCATCAGTGTCCTCCATGTTGCTGCCTCCAAGGGTCCTGGTCTCCATCCCCATATGACTTCACCCACCCACAGCATCTGACACAGGTGACCACTCCTTCCTCCTCGAATCACTCCTCACCTGGCTTTCCTGCTGTGCCCTCTCTCAGGATTGTCTTTGGTGTTTCCTCCTCAACCGCTGACCCCCAAGCATTAACGTTACCCAGGTCTCAGTCCTTAGATCTCTTTCCTGTATATTTTCGCTTGTTGGTCTCTTGTAATCTCATGACTTGAAATACCATCTGTGTTCGAATGCCTCCTAAATTCATGTCTCAGCCTGGATCTTTCTTCTGAACTCCAGATTCTCTCATCTAGTTGCCCACTCCACGGTTCTTTTTTTGCTGTCTAGTGGGCATTTTAAAGTTAGCATTTCCAAAACTGAGCACCTGTTCCTTCTGGAGATGTATGCAGCTCAATCATTGGCAACTCCATCCCTTCAGTTGTTTAGGCCAAAACCCTTACCATCATCCATGATTTAAGTAGTTTCTGTATCCTCACCAGTTCCCATCCTCTCCACTGCTACCACTCTGGTCCAAGCCACCATCATCTCTTGACTGTATTACAGAAACTTCCTCACTTCTTACTTCTGCTGTTGGCTCTCAGCACAGCAGGCAGAATTATTCTGTTGACGTTTGACCATGTTACTTCTCAAAACCTTTCAAAGTCAGCCGGGCATAGTGGCATGCACCTATAGTCCCAGCTACTTGGGTGGCTGAGGCAGGAGGATCACTTAAGCACCATAGTGAGACCTCGGCACAAAAACAACATAGCTGGGCAACATAGTGAGACCCTCAACTGAAAAACAGCAACAAAACAACAGTTTGAAGCCTTTGCATCTTTCTGAGTAAAGCCAAAGTCCTCCCCGTAGCCTTTAAGGTCCCACCTCAAGTGGCCATTGTTTCCTCTCCTGTCTCCTTGCCAACTCCTTTCCCACTGGCCACCTTACGTCCTCAAACGTGACAGGTAAGCACCCACCTTTGGGTCTTTGTACTTGCTAATCTTTCTGCCTGCAATATTCTTCCCCTTGGTGTGTGTATAGCGGGGTGGGGGGGAAGATGCCTTTCCTTTGGGTCTGTACCCAGATGTCACCTCAGTGAGTCCTGGCCCATCCACCCTTTCACAAGCCTGGGATTTTGGTCTCTTTTGTTCACTATTCTATCCCAGTGCCTAGAACAGAGCCTGACCTGGTTTAGGTGCTTAATAATAACAATTGACTAAATTAACTGGATCAGCAACTGGATCACCAATATATGGGCAAGGCTGGGCTTCTCCATGGCCAGGCCTCTGATGATTTGATGAGCTAGAATGTGATTTCTTCCTCTTTCCCTTTTTAGGCCAAAGCCCAGCAGGGCTGGCTTGTGGCCGGCTCAGTGGGCTGCCTGAGACCTGAGACAACCCCATCCTCCAAGGTCCCTGTCACCAGTTGCTTGGAGTTCCTCTGGGACCGGCCTACTCTCCTGGTGCTGGGTAGGTAACTGTCCCTGCTTTTCTGTACTCAGATGTTCCTTTCCTAAGCACTTGGTGTCCATCTGGGGCCCCCTAAGCCTCTGCCTCGTGCCCTGCAGGGAATGAGGGCTCTGGTCTGTCCCAGGAGGTGCAGGCCTCCTGCCAGCTTCTCCTCACCATCCTGCCTGGACGCCAACTGCCTCCTGGACTTGAGTCCTTGAATGTCTCTGTGGCTGCAGGTGAGTCCACTCCCTACTTCCTTCCTGCTCTCTCTCTAATCCCATTTGCTGGCGATTTCTTTCTTTCTTTCTCTCTCTCTCTCTCTCTCTCTCTCTTTCTTTCTTTCTTTCTTTTTTGAGTCGGAGCCTCATTCTGTCTGTCATCCAGGCTGGTGGGCACTAGCACGCTCACATCCACTACAGCCTCGACCTGCTGGGCTCAGGCCTCAGCCTTCCAAGTAGCTATAACTACAGGCACATGCCACCACGCCCAGCTAATATTTTGATTTATTGTGGAGACGAGGGCTTGCCATGTTGCCCAGGCTGGTGGTCCTGAACCTGTGGGCTCAGGCAGTCCTCTTGCCTCCACCTCCCATGGTGCTGGGATTACAGGTCTGAGCTACCACTTCTGACCTGCTGGTGATTGCATCCTAAACAAGTTATTCCTTTCTATGCCTCAGTTGTTTTATGTGCAAGATGGGGAAAATGCATCCTGTCAGGATGAAATGAGAGCATGCCTGGCATGTGTCGAGGGCTCTGTCCATGGTCCTTCCCTTGTCCTTCTGTCTGTCTGTACAGGAATCCTCCTCCACTCCATCTGCAGCCAGAGGAAGGATTTCCCTGCAACGGAGAAGAGAGGGCAACTTCCCCAAGACCCCCAGGAACCCTCAGTCAGGTCTGAAGGACTCAATGTGGCTCAGCACCCAGGACTGTCCTCAAGATCGGGAAACGAGAGGCAAGATGGGCTGGCGTGACTGTCCTCGATGCACCTGTGCTGGAGTCAGGGTGGCTGCACACACGTCGCAAATCCCAAGTGCGGGGATCTATGCCTGAGTGTGCCCCCAGACCCCTGGACATTGACCACAGTCTGTGGGAACAAGGGACTTCGCGGTGGAGACTAGAGTACATTCAGTTTCCTGTTTTGATTTGGCCAGGTGATTGGAGTTGGTAGTTTGTTAACTTCTGTGATGGGCTAGGATGGTTAGAGTCTGTCTTCCCCAGCCCTGCCTGGAAGTAGAGGGCAAATCTAGACCATGGAAGGGAAGCAGGCCGCCCCAACAAGAGGTCCTGTTCCTCTTTACTGGCTGTTGCACTTGGCGAATCTGAACGTGAGAATGTAGGGTGCAGACCCTGCCCGCCTGCAGCCTTCAGCACAGTCGTTTTTATATGCCTGGAACCCTTATCTGCACCTGCCTCACAGGGTTATCGTGGGATCAGATAAAACATCACGTCATGTCGAAGAAAAGCTGTAAGCAAACATTGAACTTGAATCAGTAGGCATGCTTTTCCCACTTCTTTTTGTTATGAATTCTGAAACTCTGTGTATTCTGGGACCAAGTAGATGTATAAATATCTAGTGAATAACAGAAGCCACGGGTCTCCCTATTCACAGAGAGAGTAAATGGAGAGATAATCAGGAGACAGAATTATAGTGTGCCCCACCTCCCGTGCCATGGTTTAGACTTGCAGGTATCAGCATGAACTCTTGGACTTCATACTGGTGCCTAAAACAAGAAAAAATAGAACTATAAATGGTTGTAAATGTGTGCTTGTTTTTAATTCTCTGCTGTGAATGCTGAATTTGTCTAGAAACAATAAACAAGCAGAAACAATGGGGAAACAAGCACCTATCTAGCCGGCACTCGACAAATGGGTGCTTCGGCCCAAGTACTCCACTAGGTGGCAGCCTTGCTCTTTGGTTCAGTCTGTGCAGTCACCTGGGGGAAACGCTGGGAGCGAAAATTAGCAAACACCTCCCCGCCTCGGTGACTCCTCAGGCAGTCCATCTCCGGGAGGAACTGAGGACGGACTTGCAGCCGACTGTACAACCTAGAGCTATTTGGTACTCCCCCCAGGTCCTCACCTGGAGTGGAAGCCGCCAGTGTAAGTAACGTGGAACTGCTGTTCTGAGTCTTGGTAGCACATCGGAACTACTTCTTTTGTTAAAAAACAAAAGAAGGCAGCCGGGCTCGGTGGCTCAGCCTGTAATCCCGCGCCTTTGGGAGGCTGAGGTGAGTGGATTGCCTGAGCCCGCGGGTTCGAGACCCGCCTGGGCAGCGAGACCTCATCTCTACAATAAATCAAAAAATCAGCCGGGCGTGGTAGTGCATGCCTGTAATTCCGGCTACTCGGAAGGCTGAGGCGGAAGGATCGCCGGAGCCCAGCGGGTCGAGGCTGCGGTGGCCGGGAGCGGCCACTGCACTCCAGTCTGGGCGACAGAGTGAGACTCCAACTCAAAAAAAAACAAAAAAACAAAAGAAGCCAACACTACTATCAGAGGGTCTGATACAGTGGGGGAGGGGGTAATCAGGGCACCGGGCTTCCGGCAGCTCCACAGGGGGTTCTGGTGTGCAGCCAAGGCCGAAAGCCACCAGGGCAGGGCGTCTGGAGCTCCGCACGTTGCCGTTTGGGGCCTGATGATTCTTGGCTGTGAGAGCTGTCCTGTGCATTGGAGGGTGTTGAGCAGCACTATCTGCCACTAGATGCCAGTAGCACTCCAGTTAGGCGACAAAATGTCTCCAGACTTTGGCAGATGGCGCTTGGGAAACACAGTCACGTCCCCAGTCCCCAGAGCGTGTCCTGGGAGGACAGCGACTCCTAGGTTGTATTCCTGACCGCTGTGCGACCTTGGGTAAGTGCTGTACCCACCTGGGCCTCAGTCTCCTCCTCTGTGAAAGGGGAGTAATCCTGCCTTCTTGCTTGCTGGGAGTGTGGAGACAGCAATAGGAACTCTGTGCCCCACACAGAGTAGGTGCTCAGTAAATAGTAACGCCCTCTTCTGTGGTGTTCATCTGGAATGAATTCATCTTGGAATTCTAATGGGGATGCCAACTAGAACATCTGAATTTAAGAAAAGGTTTAAGGTCTTTTTAAAGTCAAAGTTTTTCCTCTCAAGAAAGGGGACAAAACCTCTCATAAACTCCATAATCACCACGAGCATCTCTCTCCCTTGAGCTCCCTGTCCCCAACTGTCACCCAGGCTCTGACCTCGGTTGGCAAGGATCAGCCTGGGCCACACTACCCTGCCTCGCCCATCCCGGCTTCGTTCTCAGCCAAGAGCCCAGTGTTGTGATTTTTAACTTTGGCTGTACCTTAGAGTCGTAGGGTCAGGGAAGGGGATAGTTTTTAATATTCCAGATGCCCAGAGGCACCAGCTTGATTAAATCAGAGTCTCTGGGGAAGGAGCATGTATCAGTGCTTATCAAAGCTCCCGGGTAGACCTCGTTGTGCAGCTTAGTTCAAGAATCACTGGACACTGGACACAAGAAGTCACTGTTCATGTCCAAGAAACTACTTCGTGTCCACATCTGTGTTTTTTAGTTCATGCCTGAAGATTTAGGCCAGGGTGGTCTTTCATCTGTCCCTAAGTTTCTTCAGAAGATGCTCATTCCAGCCAGGCTCCATGGCTTCCTTCCGTGGCTTCCCAGTCCCATCTATAAAACAGGGAGAGTACCATTAACACCAGCTCGCTCTACTCCTTCCCAACAGAGAAGTTATCAAAATAAAATAAGAGAGTATCAGTAAAAAATGTTCTGTAAATTAAAAGACTAGCACACATTCATAAGGAACCTTGATGTGATGGTTAATTTTGTGTAACAGAGCCAGGCTCGGTGGCTCAGCCTGTAATCTCACGCCTTTGGGAGGCTGAGGTGAGTGGATTGCCTGAGCCTGTGGGTTCGAGACCCGTCTGGGCAACTTGGTGAGACCTCATCTCTACAATAAATCAGAAAATTAGCCAGGCATGGTAGCACTCGCCTGTAGTTCCAGCTACTTGGAAGGCTGAGGCAGAAGGATCGCCAGAGTCCAGCAGGTGGAGGCTGCAGTGACTGGGAGCGGCCACTGCACTCCAGTTTGGGAGACAGAGTGAGACTCCAACTCAATAAAAAAAAAAAATTTATGTAACAGCTTCACTGGGCCATGGGGTGCCCAGATATTTGGTCAGACATTCTGGATGTTTCTATGAGGGTGTTTTGGAAGAGATTAGCATTCAAATTGGTAGACTGAGTTAGGCAGATTGCCTTTCCTAACGTGGGTAGGACTCATCCAGTCAGTTGGGGGCCTGAATAGAACAAAAGACTGACCCTCCCCCAAATAAAAGATTTCTTTCTGCCTTCAGACTTGCACTGAAGTATCAGCTCTTCTCTGGTCTCAAGAATGCTGAGCTTTGGATTGGAAAAAAACCATCGACTCTTCTGGGTGTCCAGATTGCCAGCTCACCCTGAGGATGATAAGAATTGCCCGCCTCCATAATTACATGAGCCAGTTCCTTACAGTCTCTTTAACACACACACACACAATTGGTTCTATTTCTCTGGCGAAACCTAATACGCTTAATAAAAACAAATGCTGGTGTTCCGGAGCTCCCTCCATGTAGGGGTGCAGAATTGAGCACTGCTCCCTAGGACCAAGCCCAACATGGAGCTCAGAAACTGAGGTGGGGGTACTCAGAAGCCAGCACCCCCTCTCCTGCCCACAGACTTCTGTGGTAATTGGAGCCCTATCTGACCTGCCCCGGATGTGCTGTTCATCAGCTTTATGTGTCCCAGTGATCTGAGCCATCTAGAAAGGCCACTCTCCTGGGTTTACAGCTGCACCCCCCGGGCAGCAGGCTGCTGACCTTTGGGAAGACAGTCACTTGAGCCAAAGGGGGTTGAGGCTGTCAATTGCCTTCCATGCACACCCAGGTACCGAGTTATATCCCAGGCAGTCCTGTCCCAAAGAGGAAGGGCCTGAGGGCCAAAGGATGAGGTCTGATTCTCCCTTGAGTGGCCTCTGGTACCTGGTTCCATGCTTGACATATAGACACTGCTCAGCAAATGTGGGTAAAGTACACAGGAGCTGGAGAGGCCGTGGCTGTGGGTATAAAGGGGTGGGACAGGGATCCATAGCCTGCAGGGCAGAATTGGGGTGAAACCAGAAGAGAGAGCAGTGATGGTTAAGAGCAGGACCCCGGCTGCTAAACCGTGCTTGCGGTTCACTTCCGAAATCCCAGTACTTTGGGAGGCCAAGGTGGGAGGATTGTTTGAGTCCAAGGGTTCGAGACCAGCCTGAGGAATATAGCAAGACTTCCACCCATGTGTGTATATATATATGTATGTATGTGTGTATATATGTGTGTGTAGTATATATATGCAAACTTTTTAAAAAGTGCTTGCTTCGAGTTCCAACTCTGTGACTTGCTAGTAGTGTAGATGTGTACATGTCCCTTAAATTTCAAGCCTCAGTTTTCATCATCTATACAATGGGGATAGTGATGGTATTCACTTCAGAAGAAGGTAGCTGGGATTAAGAGACCACACATGTGAAGCCCTCAGCCCCACACCTAGAGAAGGGTAGTAATCATTCCTCAGAGCCTCTGGGGGCAGACCTAGAGGTCAGAGCACTAGGCTGTGCTCTCTGACCAATCTGACCTCAGTTTTCCTGTAGGCTCTTGGGGGAGCCTTTCAGCTGCAGCACACAATGATTTACCCCTGAGAACTGCTGGAGGGAGTTGGGAGTGGGAGTTGAAGTGACATCTGCAGGATCCCCCTTTGTCAGGCTCCCCAGCCAAGAGGGGAAGGGGCCCAAGAAGAATCGGCGCTGACTTGGTATTCCCAGAGCGGCTGAGTCAAGCCCAGCACCCTGACCCCTGCTCCAAGCCTGGAACTTTTTGGCAGGAGGCTAAATTGTTAAACCCTTCTCCCCCCAGGCTGGGGTCCTAAATTAGACACCCCCCCCCACCGCCACTCCTGTGGGGCCAGGTGCCAGGAATCCCCACAGTTTGTAAATGTAATCAACCTTGAGGTCGCTGGCTTCCACAGGTGCAATTAGCATGCCCATCTGCTAATCCCTGATTAATGGTGTTTACAAACATGGGACTCCACTCACAGAGCTGCTCATCCCCTCCCTCCTGGGGCTGGGAGGTGGGGGGG
>NW_007253296.1:31709-36694 GCF_000164805.1 Carlito syrichta
CCCCCCCCCCCAGCCAAAACCTTCCCCAGGCAGACAGCAAAGCTGGAGGTCCCTCCCCCCCCTCATCCCAGTTCCCTAGCCCGATTCTCATTGTCCACATATGGAAAGACAACAGAGAGCCGACAGGGAGACGCTGTGGAAGGGCTAGGATCCAGCTGGTCGTTCTTCCTTCCCCATTCTGGAACTTCGAGGTCACACGGTGGGCATGCCTGCTGCCTTTATTTACCACTGAGCCCCAGGCCACACAGTCATGGCTGCCTGCAGGGGGCTCTTGGTGGCTCCGTATTGGAGGCCCAATACCCAAAGCACACAGTCTTCAGAGTTCGACAGCTCTGGGTCCACAAGCAGGCTCCACTTCAGGTGAGTTGCCTAACCTGCTTGCACTTCTGTTTTACTTCATCTGTAAAATGGAGAGGAGAATACTACGTACCATATAGGCTTAAGGTTTATAGGTGTGGATTAATGATATAGGCTGTATGAAAAAAGACTTAGTGCCTGGGACCCAGGACCCAGTAAGTGTTCAATAAATGTGAGCTTTTAATTGCAGTAATAGTAATTATGATGGTGATGATGAAAGGAGACTTTTACGCTACAGAGATGCCCAAGGCCTTCTCTGTTTCCCCTCACCCTCTCTCAGGGGAAAAGGGCAGGTCCCAGCTCATTACTGGTGGGGCTGGGGTAGAGGTGTCAGATTGGAATCCCTCCTGGGTCTGTTTGCAGCTTTGCTGTTTCATTAACACCTCCCTGGTGGTCTTCAGCTCATCCTGCTGGGGGAAGTGCTCCAGAAAGTTCTAACCACCTCCTCCCCGCCAGAGCTCATGCCTCTCAGTTCCAGGCCTGTGCTCCAGATGCTCATGGAGAGGGTTTATGCTGGGGAGAGGTGGCCACTGAGCAGGAGGCCGGCCGTCATTGTCCCCCATTCCCAGTGCCCCAGTCGCCTGGTCACGGGGCGCAGCGCCTGGGGCTGCCTCTTCCTTTTACCCTGCCCCCAGCCATAGGTTCAAGTTCCCCCATCTCCTGCTGCACCCCAGCCTAACCGCTCTTCCTTCCTTTGGAATCCCCGTGTGAACGTGGTGCAGTCTTGGGTGCTAACCCTGACCTGCTGTCCTAGCTGGGTGGCCTAAGGCCAGCTGCCTATCCTGTAGGACATTCAGCTGTCTCTTCTGTAAAACGAGGACACCACACCTCATAGGGGCTTAGCACAGTGCCCAGTAAATTGAGAACTCTCGGTAATTGGAAACCATTGTTGTTAATTTACGGACAAAACAACTGCTCTCAGAATTGAAATGGCGGGACCTTGTTTAGCCAAGCGGGGTGGAGGGGGAGTAGGGTCAGAGTCCTGAGGTCCTGAGGGGCATGGGCACCTCCAGAGAAGCTGGAAAGGGCACAAGCTCTGCCCCCCAGCTAATTGTCCCAGCTTCATCCCCAGGATGGGAAAGAGAGAGGGCTGCTCTTTGAATGAGGACCTGGAGATTTATACCTCGGGTTCTGCAAAGCTCCTTCTAGACACGATTCCTCGCAACTGCATGCTGGGATGGGTTTTTATGGAAATGCCTGTCCTTCGCCCCTGCCTCATGCCCTCTTGTCCACAATATTCCATTTCAGAGGACACCCTTCACCAGCTGCGGTGGCCAGGGAGGAGGGGCTGCGCCTAGGCTTTCTCCTGCCCCCTATGCAACGGCCCCCTCTTTCCCTCAGGCTCTGAGCTTCTTTGCCTAGGTGTGTGGATGTCGAAAGGGAGAATCCCAAGAGAAGCGATACCTGGGTGGCTTATCTGCAATCTCAACAAAATCCAGGGGCCAGTTTCCTGTAGAAAGAGGAAACTGTAGGATGATGGGCTTGTCCCTCCTTGCAAGCCCCCTTCCCCTAGACTGCCCCTCAGACACACAAGTCCCTTCCACCCTCTAGGAATATGCCTGCCCTGCTTAGATTTTCAAGGCAGGACTTAGCTTTACTCATTTTGTATTCCCAGGTTCCAGCACGGGGTCAGGCACATACTGGGTATTTAAAAACAACATATGGGCCAGGTGCAGTGGCTCACATCTTTATTTTAATTATTTATTTATTTATTTATTTGTCAGAGTCTCACTCTGTCGCCCAGGCTGAAGTGCAGTGGCATGCTCACAGCCACCACCGCCTCAACCTGCTGGGTTCAGGTGATCCTTCCTCTTCAGCTTTCCGAGTAGCTGGAACTACAGGCGTGCACCACAATGCCTGGCTAATTTTTTCTTTTTTTTAATATTGTAGAGACAAGGTCTCACCATGTTGCCCAGGCTGGTCTCGAACCTGTGAGTTCAGGCAAGACTCTCACATCTGCTTCCCAAAGTGCTGGGATTACAGGCATGAGCCACCTTACCTGGCCTGCTGACAATTTCATCCTAAACAAGTTCTCACATCTTTAATCCCACCACTTTGGGAGGTCTAGGTGGGAAGATTGCTTGAGCCCAGTAGTTTCAGACCAGCCTGAGCAACACAGTGAGACCCCATCTCTATAAAAAAAAAAATTATCTGGACGTGGTGGCATGTGCCTGTGATCCCAGCTACTTGGGAGGCTGAAATGGGAGTTCAAGGCTGCAGTGAACCGTGATCATGACACTGCAGTCCAGCCTGGGTGACAAAGTGAGACCTTGCCTCAAAAATTAAATAAATATAAATATGCAAACGACACATGGACAAACGAGTAAGTCCTGAGGTTGGAGACTGATTGCCTCCCCTTCTTCTTCTCCAGAGTAGGCTAGAGGGGCAAGTCCAAGTCCCTCAGCGCGTTTCTAGCCGACCTTGATCTTCCACTCTCAGACAAGATCAGAGGAGGCAAGTCACAGATGATCCCCAGCCTCAGCTGCTCTTGATTCTCTGAAATGAGGGAGTTAACTGAGGCTGAGGGATGCTCAGCTCTGCTGAGACCCAGCTGCACCCAGGCTTTGTGCAGGCGCCCCTTGCACAGAGGGGATACCAGCCTGGGTCAGGTATGTGCTAGGAGCTGGATCCTGTTGAAGCCAGAACCCTGAGACTGGCACACACACACCTACCACAATCTCCCTTCAGTGAGTGTGCAGCCCAAAAACCATGTGCTTGGAGCAGGAGCAAGACGTTATGTGGTGATGCTGCTGCTGATGCTGTCACCTTTATTAAGTACTTGCCGTGAGCTTACATGCCTCATCTCATTACATTCTTTCCAGGCTTTGGAGTGGGCACTGTTGCTACCTTTGGTTTATAGACAGAAAACTGAGGCTCAGAGGGATTGAGTAACCTGCCCCAGGTCACGCTGTGGCAATCATGAGAGCCTGAGATGGAGAAAGGGTGAGTACCTCCAACCTAGCCCCAGCTAGGAAGCCTGATGCTGAGGCCAAGCCAACTCTGTCTACAAATACCCTCCCCAAAGTCCCACCACAACAAACCCCTCATCCAGCATACCCATCCCACCTCCTCCTTCATCTCTCCTGAATGACTTTTTTTTTTTTTTAAGAGATAGGGTCTCACTATAGTGCCCAGGCTGACCTCAAATTCCTGGGCTCAAGCAATCCTCCTGCCTCAGTCTCCTGAGTGGCTGGAACTATGGGTGTGCCCAGCTTCCCAAATCATCTTGACAAGCTCTAAGTAGGGGATCCCAGTGGAGGTCGTGGGGAGCACCTCCATCCAGCTTCTTGCTGGCTGTGGGTAGTTTTCCAGACTGGAATCCCAAAGTGATGGCTCAGGGATACTGTGGGATACTGTAAAGAGCCTCACCTCCTGGAGACAACTGACTTGGGTTTGAATCCTGGCTCCACTCCCAAATCTAAAGGCGCAGGCGTTGGGTGAGTTTCTTAACTGCTGAGCTTAGTTTCCTCCCTGTAAGTTGAAGCCAATAACTGCTTTCTCCCAGGTTTGCACTGGGACTTTTTTTTTTGAGTTGAAGTCTCACTCTGTCACCCAGAGTGGAGTGCAGTGGCCGCTCCCGGACACCGCAGCCTCAACCTGCTGGGCTCCGGTGATCCTTCCGCCTCAGCCTTCCAAGTGACTGGAACTACAGGCACGCTCTAGCATACCCGGCTAATTTTTTTGATTTATTGTAGAGATGAGGTCTCACCAAGTTGCCCAGGCGGGTCTCAAACTCGTGGGCTCAGGCAATCCACTCACCTCAGCCTCCCGAAACGCAGGATTACAGGCTGAGCCACCGAGCCCGGCTATGCACTGGAACTTGAGAGGTGATGCCTTGACACACAGCAGGCCTTCATCCACTCTCCTCTCCCACCTCTTCTTTCTCTCTTTCTCCACAGCCTTCCTCCTCATCTGCCTCTTTGCCCTTCCTGTCTCAGGGACAGGCATCTCATCTCGCCCTCGCCCTTGCCTCTGGTTTCTGATGAGCTCTATCCTGTCTGCCTGCCCTGGCCGGGTCACTGGGGGCTTCCTGCCAGTGCTCCCTCACTGGGCCTTGACCACACACCTTGCTTGTTCCTCTCCTTGTCTCTCCCCTGACGCCCTATTCCCAGGGGGCTGATCAATGGCAGTCGCTGGTTATCGATTGGGATGACTGTTCAAGCGTGGCTGCCGGAGGCTAGTATTGATGGACAGAATTGGTGCTCAGGCCTGGGTGGTGTGGCAGCTGGGGAGCCTAGGGCTGCAGGAGACGTGGGGCTTCCCCCTCCTCTGGGACCTGAGAGTGGGAGTCCTTAAAGCTATAAATGCCACTGGCCACTGGAGGAGGGAGGGGGCCCCTGGGGACAGAATGCCAAGGCTTAGCTTATGCCCTCATTTAACAAGTATTTATTGAGTACCTAATATGTGCCAGTGGGGGATACAGCAGGGAGAAGTCAGCAAAAATCCAGTTAGTAAAATCTTGCAGTATGTTATATAAAAATAGCGTAGGGAAAGGGGGACATAGAGCCCTGGGGTCGGGGGAGGGTACAATTTTATTTTACTTTATTTTTTTTGAGTTGGAGTCTCACTCTGTCGCCCAGACTGGAGTGCAGTGGCAGCTCCCGGCCACCGCAGTCTCGACCTGCTGG
>NW_007253296.1:36714-56141 GCF_000164805.1 Carlito syrichta
CACCTGGCTGATTTTTTGATTTATTGTAGAGATGAGGTCTCGCCAAGTTGCCCAGGCAGGCCTTGAACCCATGGGCTCAGGCAATTCACTCTACCTCAGTCTCCCAAAGTGCGGGATTACAGGCTGAGCCACTGAGCCTGGCTGGGAGGGTACAATTTTAAACAGGGTGACCTTTTTTTTGAGTAGGAGTCTCACTCTGTCACCCAGGCTGGAGTGCAGTGGCATGCTCACAGCCACTGCAGCCTCGGTCCACTGGGCTTGTGCAATCCTTCCACCTCAGCCTTCCAAGTAGCTGGAACTACAGGCACATGCTACCGCACCTGGCTAATTTTTTGACTTACTGTGGAGACAAGGGCTTGCCAAATTGCCCAGGCTGGTCTCGAACCCCTGGACTCAGGCAATCCTCTCGCCTCTGCCTCCCAATGTGCTGAGATTATAGGCATGAGGCACCTCACCCGGCAAACAGGGTGACTTTTAAAGGTCTGGAGAAAGGGCAGAAGTGAGCCACATGAGAGCCTTCCAAGCAGTGAAATCGCCAAGTGCAAAGGCCCTGAGTGGTGTATTTGGTGTGCTCTTGGCCAGTGGCTGGGGAGAAGTAAGGAATAAGGCAAGGAGAGGAAGTGAGAATGCAGGCTGGGCATGATGGGGAGTGGACGGTCAGCTCTGGGCTGACAGTTGTCCCCCACAAGCTTCAACCCAGGCAGCCTTCCCACAAAGGTAGCTTCCAGAACATGGTTTTGCCGCTCCACCCATGATTGGAGTTTCACAGCAGTGGTGACCATGTCAGGCACTTGGCCTGGTCAGGGAGGTGATGCAAGTTAGGTTCTATCGTGACCTTGTTGTAGAGTTGGGGAGGCTGAGGCTCAGAGACACTTGGTGACCTGCAGACCAGGTCATGCCACAGAGCTGGGACTTGCACTCAGATCTAACTCCAAAATCGCTGCTTGTGTTGTTAACATTTCAACCATTCTTAAGTGTACTGTTCGGTAGCATTAAGGGCACTCACACTTGTGCAGCAGATCTGTAGGCCTTTTTCGTCTTACAAAACTGCAACTCGATACCACTAATCAACAGCTCCCACCCACCAGCCAGCCCCTGGCAACAACCATTCTATTTTCTGTTTCTATGAATTTCAGACAACTTTGGATACCCCATGTAAGTGGAATCATACAGTATCTGTCTTTTTTTGACTGGCTTATTTTACTTAGCAAATGTTTTCAGGATTCATCCATGTTGTAGACTGTGTCTGAATTTAAGACTGAACAATACTTCTGTCATATGTCTATACCATATTTTGTTTACCCATCCATCCTTTGATGGACACTTGGGTTGCTTCTGCCTCTTGGCTATTGTGAATAATACTGCTTTTTTTTTTTTTTTTAAGTTGGATTCTCACACTACTGCCCAGGCAGGTGTGTAGTGGCACAATTATGGCCTCCACAGCCTTGACCTGCTGGGCTCAGGTGATCCCTCCATCTCAGCCTTCAAAATAGTAGACTACAGGTGAGTAATTTTTTTAAATTACTGTAGAGATGAGGTCTTGCCATGTTGCCAGACTGGGCTCGAACTCCTGAGTTCAGTCTGTCCTCTTGCCTTAGCCTCCCAAAGTGCTGGGATTACAGGTGTGAGCCACCATGCCTGACATTAATAATACTGCTATGAACATGGGTGTGCAAAGATCTTTTCAAGATTCTGCTCTCAATTATTTTGGATATATACTTAGAAGTGGGATTGCCAATCGTACAGTAATTCTATTTGTAATTTTTTGAGGAATTGTCATATTGTTTTCCACAGTGACTGCACCATTTTACATTCCCACCACCAGTGCACAAGGGTTTCAATTTCTCCATGTCCTCAATCACACTTGTCATTTTCTGTTTTTTTTTTTTTTTTTATAAAGGCCATCTGAACGGATGTAAGGTGGTATCTCCTTGTGGTTTTAATTCGCGTTTCCCTGATGATTAGTGATGTTGAGCATCTTTTCATATGCTCGCCGGCCATTTGTGTGTCATCTTTAGAGAAATGTCTACTCGGGTCCTTTGCCCATTGTTTAGCCAGGTTATTTGTTATTTTTTGTGACTGAGTTGTCAGAGTTCCTTATAAATTCTGGATTTTAACCACTCATCAGATAGATGATTTGCAAATATTTTTTCCCATTCTGTGGGTTGTCTTTTCACTTTGCTGGTTGTATCACTCGCACAGAAGTTTTAATGTTTGATGTCATTCCATTTTTTTCTATTTTTGCTTTTATTACCTGGGCTTTTGGTGTCAAATCCAAGAAATCATTGATGAATCCATCCAAAATCATTGTCATTGCCCAGTCCTTTATGATGCGGTCAGTAATTCCGCCCACATCTTTGAGTGGATGGGAGGGAATGAGAGGCACTATTGAAACAGTTGAGGAAAAAAAGAAGTGTTTAGCCAGGAGCCCTGAAGCCCCCAGATGGCAGTAAGAGGGGGCAATGATCATGGCATTCAGATTACAGGGATAGAGCGATGACCCAGAAGACAGGAATGGGACCAGTCGGAGGCTTGGGAAGGCAAATAGCAGCTCAGTCTAACAGGATTAGATAGGGGTAGAGGTAGTGAGCTCTCTGTCACTGGAGAAGTGCAAGCACTAAATTGACCACTCAGGTAGGATATTTCACAGGAGCTTCAAGCAGAGGATACTATGTTTGACTGACAGTGTCTGACTCCGTCTATGATTCTATAAGGAAGGAGAGAACTCAAGGGGTTCAGCCAGTGGGGTGGGATGGGCAGGATCGCAGCCGACAGGTATCCCCTTCTCTGTGCCTGGACAACTCTTGTGCTTTGGGATTTAGCTGTGCCGTGAGACTCCCTAGTTCCATCACCCTGCACCCTGGCCCAGCCCACCCATGGATCAGGAGGACCTGGGCTGGAATAGGGAAAGAGACACTAAGATGAGCCTTCGTTGCCTGCTGGGTTCTGCTTGCAGGCAGAGGAAACACACACTTTAGAGCTTGGTGGGCCTTGGTTTAGGTGTGCTTCAGCCAATCACCGGCTATGTGGCTTTGGGCAATTTAACTTCTCTGATCCTGATTTTCTTCATCTGAGTAAGGGTTGCCACCTCTCTTGCAGGGTTATCTGCACAATAACAATAACAGGTGCCCAGTAACTGGCAGGTACTCAGTAAACTGCAGTGATCAGAAGGAAGCCCTGATAAGTGCCTCGCACCCCCCTCGGAAGCCGATGACCTCAAGCTAGCTGTTCCTACCCTGACCCCAACCCCCCCTGTGACAGCTTCCCACTGTTCCTGGCCCCTGCCAGCCTCTTTCCCTGGGTGAGCCTCAGCCCCTCGTCTCCTCTGAGGGCCCAGAACCCACCTCAGTCACCGTAGACCCCCAAGTCAGCTCAGGGCCCCTCTCTAGGCCTGGTGGGCAGGGCTGAATGGCAGCCTGATCACCTCTCTGTCCGTTTCTCTGTCTCTGCCTGTCCCTGCAGCTGCTCACCCTGGAGTTTCCTCACTCCTGGTGTCTCAGTCCCTCCCAGCCCTGCCCCTTGTGCCCTGGCTCATTTCCTAGCACGCTGTGCCCAGAGATCACCACCAGTCCAGCCCATTGCAGAGAAAAATCAAATCTCATTAAAGGCCATTGATTTTCTTCCAAATTTGCTGTGAGTACACTTTGTGGCTCCTCGGTATTCCTGCCTGCTCCCAACTTCAGTCCCTCAACTATCACTGCAGCTTTGCCAGGGAAACAGGGAGATGTGAGGGCTGGCAGGTGGTGTGGGGGATGAGGACCCCAGGGGGAACTGTCTGCTGGAGCCCCCAGCCTGCTTTGACCCTTCGGTGCAGCAAGACCCTGGATGTGTCACTGATTTCTGGGAAGTGAGTATTTCCCTGTCTGGCTGCCCCTCATCTTCCCATAGTGCTTAGGTAGACGGGTGTATGTTGCCGTGTGTCTGTTGTCTGTTCATCTGTGTGTGTGCGTATGCATGTATGTGTATCTGTGTGAATTCAAAGAGGGATAAGGGGCTTGGCTTACAGTTGAACTCTGGATGTTCTGCTGCCCATGAGATGGCTAACCTGGGGAAGGGGCTTGACTTGGCATAAACCCGAGGTATGGGTCTCCCCCTATGAGCCAAGGGCTGGGTTGGGCTCTGAAAGGGATGCAGTCTTCACTGCCCCTTCCCACACCCTGGTTCCTATGTCATTCTGGAAATGGGCACCCTCCTGGCTTTGTTGGGGTGTTGGATGATACCAGTTTGTCGCCACCTTCTTTCTCCCCTCTCTCCATAGCACTTGGGAGTTGAAACTGTGACCTAGTTGGTTTGAAGTGCCCCCTGGCCTGAAGGGGAAGATGGGGGCACTTCAGCTCCTGTGCTGAGACCTGTTTTCCCAATTAAAAATACTGTGGGCCAGGCTCAGTGACTCAGCCTATAATCTCAGCACTTTAGGAGGCCGAGACAAGTGGATTGCCTGAGCCTGCGGGTTCGAGACCAGCTCGGGCAACTTGGCAAGACCCCGTCTCTATAAGAAATCAAAAATTAGGCCAGGCTCAGTGGCTCAGCCTGTAATCCTAGAGCTTTGGGAGGCCGAGGTGAGTGGATTGCCTGAGCCCGCAGATGCAAGACCCACCTGGGCAACTTGGGGAGACCTCATCTCTACAATAAATCAAAATTAACCAAGTGTGGTAGCACACGCCTGTAGTTCCAGCTACTTAGAAGACTGAGGCGGAAGGATCGTCGGAGCCCAGCAGGTCGACGCTAGGGTGGCCGTGAGTGTGCCACGGCACTCCAGCCTGGACGACACAGTGAGATTCCAACTCCCCACCGAAAAAAGGTGCTGTGAACACCTTGAGCCGTCCCTGCTCAGGCATCCTGGGATCTCACTGGATGGTAAGTTCTTGTTGGTGTCTCACTTGAGGCTTGTTGGGATGGGGTGAGAGTGACTTAGAGGCTGAATTATAAGGTTTAGCTGAGCTTCCACAGGATTTGAGGTCTTGAGGGCTGGTGGAAAAGATGTCATACCCGATGAGGGGCATGAATTCCTTTGCCCCCTAGTCTGAACTAAGTCCCTGGTGGGGATGCTTAGAATGGAATGGCCATGTGCTGACCTGGCGAGCCTGGAGGGGGTGGGCAGCAAGGGTGATCTGGAGGGGAGATTGTATGGGGGCATTTGTGTTTGCCTGGGTCATGTTCCCAGGGAAAAGAATCACAAAAGGGGCCCTTTGGCCTTCGTGGGGAGGGGAAGCTTGCAACCTGACTGAAGGCCAAGCCTCTTGCCTCTAGCCCACTTGCTGGGGCCAGAGGTCAGCCATGATGCTGGCCTGGCCCTCTTTAAGTCCCAAGCCACTGCTGAGATGCCTCATGCTTCAGGGTGGGCATCTCAATGGGGCCTCCTGCAAATTTGGGGGATGGGATGTGTTCCCAGGTGTAAGCCCTCAGTGAAGCATTAGCTTCCTGCCTTAGCTCTGCACAGCGTGTCATGTGAGTTCATGGATGTGCACGCGTGTTGTCCCTGCAGCCTCTGCCAGGGAGCTGGAAGCAGCTCTTTGGTTTCCAGGGACAGGCCAGATTTATGGCACTGGGAGAAATATTTAGGCCTGAGACAGTTTGGTTGTGTTAATTATGGAAATCTAAAGATAATCTATATTTAATGCTGAATTTTGTCAAATTTGCTAAAGAATTAGGGGAGCGTGTGCAAACAGTGACACTTCAATGAAGAACAAGGTGCAATTAAACTCTGAAATTTACAGTGGAATAATTGGAGAGCATGACAAATATAGTTATCAGCAGCAACTAATTAGGGGTCTGCTCGAGGTTTCTGGGCTTGATTAATCTCGCCTGGATGCTAATAAGTTATGTGGGGCAGATGATACCAGCTTGTCACCTCCTTCTTTCCCCCTCTCTCCAGAGCACTTGGGGGGTGAGACCATGACCCTTCTGATACATCCTTCTGTACAGCCTGGCCTGGAGGGGAAGATGGGGGCATTCTAGCTCCTGTGCTTTCCCAACTAAAGATGCTGTGAACACCTTGAGCCGCCCCTGCTCAGGCATCCTGTGATCTAACTGGATGGTAAGTTCTTCTTGGTGTCTCACTTGAGGCTTGTTGGGATGGGTTGAAGCTGAATTTTAGGGTCTAGCCAGGCCTCTGTCAGCCAGATTTGTTTCCTTGCTATGGATGTAGTTCAGTCTGACTCCCACCTCCACTTCCCACTGCATGCCTTGGGGGAAGGGGTGCTAAAAGCCCCCCATCTGACCTGCGATAGAGCCCATGCACACCACTCCTTGGCCAGGCGCTTCCTCCCTCCTCTCTCCTTGGCCTCTGCTAATCTTCCTTGCTGCTGATTGTGGCCAAGCCTTAGATCCATTGATTAAAGTTTAGGCTGGAGCTGATGCTATTACCAGGCTGGAATGTGGCCAGCACCCAGGAAACTGCCGCCAAGCCCGGCTGCAAAATCAGCACCATTCCCTCCCTTTCTCTGTCTCTCACCCTATCTCTGATTCTCTCAGCCCCCATCTCTTCCCTGGCACAGAAGCCTCCCTCAGACTTGCAGCCCTTGTCACTCTTCAGGTGCCCACTCTGGGAAGGCTGTGTGACTAACTGAGGAGGAATGGCCTCTCAAGAATTTTCCCCCACCACCCATCCTTTCTTCAGGAGTTCTCCTGACTGCAGATTTCCTCTGGAGGTCCCCCACAGCACAAGATAGACTCTGCCAGCCAGCTCTGGGTATGGGCCCCATCCAGGGCATCCCCCTGCCGTCCCCTGCCTTTGCTTGATGTCATCTGGCACAGGATGGAGACTCTGACTGACAGTCTCAGACGAGGGAAGTTAGATGAACTGCTTATTTGTGAATGTCTTCCATAGATCTCGCAAAAACGTGTGTGTGTGTGTGTGTCTGTCTGTGTATGCACATGCAAGTCACAGGTCAGGACCTGCTGTGGTTGGTCGAAAGGACTACCGGGAGGGGGTGCTGGAGGAACACAGGGACCTCTAGGAGCTTTGGAGTCAGATGCACCCAGGCTTGTGTCCCGACCTTGAGGGTCCTGGGCTATTCCTAACCGTGCCAAGTCTTGGCTTCCTTCTTGCAGAACAGGGAGGAGGTCGACCATGAGGACCTGGAGATACAGCTCCCTCTCTGCTTTGCCCCCTCCCTCCCAGCTCCTCACCCCTCCACTTTCAGGTGGACTTGTTTGCCTTTAAAATCAGTGAGTGCTAGGGCCCTACCAGGGAGGAGGCTGGGTTGGGAGCAGGGCCCAGAGCTTCACACCCCCCTCTATCTGCTTTCAGGCAGGGAACCCACCCAGCTTGAGGCCTGGTTGTGGTAAGAAAAGGACTTTATAAAGCCTCCAGCAAGGTCAGAAGTGTTGCTATTGTCAGTGAGCAACAATACAATAGTCTCCTTGCCTCGCTCTCCTTTCTCTCCACACAGTAGGCCTAAAGGTAAATCAGATCATGTCCTGCCCCTGTTCAAAAACCTTCCATAGCTCCCCAGTGCCTCCAGAATAAAGGACATAGCTGTCTGCAGTTGGCTCCAATTTGGCTTCCACTTCATTTGGGTCCCTTGGAGCCCCTCTGCTCTGCCCACCCAAACGATGCCCTATTCCCCAATCTCCCACAGCTTCTGAGTCTGCAGGCTGCTACTGGATCAGTTTCCCCTGCCTGGAATGCCTGCCCTCCCATGACCATTTTCTGAGAGGCCCAGCTCAAGTCTCATCACCTCCCAAAGCCTCCCCAGATGCTCTCAATTCCTCCAGCCAGCCCCAACCCCCTCCCCATCTGAATTCCCTGCGGTTGCACTGTTATCCCGTCTGTGTCAGACTCCTCCACCAGAGGGTGATGGTCACTGTGGGCATAGGCAAAATGGAACCCTGGATGGCAGCATCCCTCCTTGGCTTGCCTCTGCTGTGTTGTCCAGCCTGATGTTAGACTCAGGACTGGAGGACTTGGGGACATGCATGCTTTGTTCCTTCTCTTCAGAGCTGACACCCTTTGAGGTTGGGTGAAAACAACTGAACTAACTTGCTTGTGTGGTGTAATGAGCTTCCAGTCCCCACTGCCAGTCTGGGTCTCCAGCACAGAGCTTGGTCCGCCCATTTTACAGATGGGGAAACACACCTTGATCGTGGCTGGATATTTCAGGGACTGGCAAGTCACAGGTGCAGAATGCATTGTATAAACTAAGGCTCACAGCAAATTTGCTTAGGGTGAGAAAGCCTATAAGGGAAAGAGTTGGGACTCGAACCCAGGCCTCCCTGAGTTCCAGATTAGTGTCTTTTCCTCCACACCAGTTTTTTCTGATAATTAAAGACCCTGGTCTAATCCTTCCCTGTCATTATCACAGTCCCTGACTCTGAAGCAATTGCAAATGACTCTTCAGGCCTCAGACCCTGACCCCCCAAATCCCCATGTGCTATGCATCAGTGGCCAGGTCACCGACCTCTCTGATCCATGGTTTTCTGTAAAATGACCAGGCAATACGTAGTTCCCTATTTACAGGGTTACTGTGGGATGAAATGAGATCATGGCTGCAGAGACCCCTCTCTTTTAGGACGGACCTCCTGTGAACTTGGGCTGGCACATCTCCCCAGGGGCTCTTGATCAGTCTCTTGGGGGGTGGGAGGGATACAAACACCTGCAGGTCTCCTTCAGACCCTCTCTGAGGGAATAAAAGGGATCTGGGGGTCTCCATCCTCAGGAGCCTCCAGCCCTTGCAGCTGCTGGAAGCAAACAGGCTCCGTTGCCATGGCAACTTGGGCCAGCTGCCTGCAAGGCCGGTCCTGTGCCAGCTGCCGTTGACCTCACTTAGGATGATTACCTTTCGGCAAATAAAATAATTGTGTTAATAAAGAGGCCATTCATTCCCTTGTCCCCCACCCGGCTTGGCCTGGTTCCCATCCTCACCTGGGGGAAAGAGAGGCATCCCCCAACACGTGACCCCTGGCTGTGGGTGCCTCACTCTTAAATAAGTTGTTGATGGAGACCCTGACTGGGTTCCCATCTTTACCAATTTTTGACATCTCCCACCCTCCTCATCTTGCCTTCTGCCTCCTTGTCCCAATGTCTTTTTTGCAGTTGCACAGTTGAGATATATCGCTCCTCCCATCTTCCTTGGACATACTTGCCAACACCAGTCAGGCCTCCCAAGCTATCAGGATAATAAGTTCTAGTTTGTGAGGGCCTACTATGTGCTACCCTCTGCAAATACCTTTAGAATGTCCTCTCTTTAATCCCTGTAATGATTGTGCTTCAATGTCATTTTACTGAGGGATAAAATGTATATTTGGACAGAACTAGAAAGCTAGGTTGGTCCAGATGCTGGATTGCAGAACGGGCTCCCCTGGTAGAGCACTGGGGCATATCCAGTTCTGCGTGTGCAGATACACACCTGCTGAAGAAGAGAGGGACGGGCCCCTGGGAGGCTCTAGGCCAGGGGTGGGGCAGGTTGGAGTAGATGGACATAGCCACGAAAAATGGAGATGCTATGGAAGCAGACCCTTAAACAGAGGCTGACCTGGTAGTAGAGGCCCTCGGGGGATGAAACTGGCAGTTGGTGGACCTCTGGTAAGCAGCTGACACTTGGCTGAACATTTAAAGTTTGTTATCTCACATCTTGCTCATTACAAACCATTTTACATGTGGGGAAAGTAAGGTCCAGAAATTTTTTTTTTTTTTGAGTTGAAGTCTCACTCTGTTGCCCAGACTAGAGTGCAGTGGCATGTTCCTGGCCACCACAGCCTTGACCTTCTGGGCTCCGGCGATCCTTCCGCCTCAGCCTTCCAAGTAGCTGGAACTACAGGCGCATGCTACCACGCCCGTCTAATTTTTGATTTATTGTAGGAATGAGGTCTCACTGAGTTGCCCAGGTGGGACTCGAACCCGTGGGCTCAGGCAATCTACTCACCTCAGCCTCCCAAACACGGGATTACAGGCTGAGCCACCGAGCCTGGCTAGGTCCAGAAATCTTAAGTGAACTTCTCAAGGTTCTCCACGGCTAGGATTGAAACCAAGATTTGCCTGACTTCAGAGAGAGACAGACAGAGAACTGTAAAACAGGTATTTTTCTTTCTTTCTTTCTTTCTTTTTTGAGTTGGAGTCTCACTCTGTTGCCCAGGCTGAAAGTGTAGTACCACGCTCACAGCCACTGCAGCCTCAACTTGCTGAACTTAGGTGATCCTTGTACCTTAGCCTTCCAAGTAGGTAGAATCACAGGCATGCACCACCACACCTGGCTAATTTTTGGATTTATTGTAGAGACAAGGTCTCACCAAGTTGCCCAGGCTGGTCTCAAACTCCTGGGTTCAGGCAATCCTCTCGCCTCTGCCTCCAAAGGTGCTGGGATTACAGGTGTGAGCCACCAAACCCAGCTGGAACAGGCATTTTTAAGCCTTACAAATACTTATTAAGTCAAGGGCCTACAGGCAGTTTCATCCTATGACTGCAAAGCTTTCAAATGTGTGAGGACTGTTCTCACTGGATTCTGGGGTCTCTCTGTAACTGGAGTAATAGTGTCATCAGGACACTATGTCAGAAGTCTAGATTAAGGCCCTTCTTGATTACTAGTCCCAGGTTACAGATCCCTCCCTGTCCCCCATTAGAAGTCCTGCTGCCCCATACAAAGTGAATGAACTGGCAGAGGCAGGCAGGGGCAGGCACACTAGGTGGCGCTCTAATATTGATCAATCCTCTGAGCTTGCGGCAGCATCGTGGCCAGAGGACAGGGAGGGAATGGCTTTGAGCAGGTCTCACCGGACCTGACACCTGGACTGGAGTAGGCCAAGGGGCACTGGAGATGTCAAAAGCCAGGCTGCGGGTCAGGGGCTCTGCGTCTCCTACCCATGGCTCCTGGTCACTCACAGGGCACCAAAGGGTCGGGAGAGTGGAAGGGACAGAGAGACCAGAGGGGAGGTGCAGGTGAGGGGAAGAGGATGGGATCACACCTGCAGGGCCTGGTAGAGCAGCCCAGCAGTGTGTGGGTGACCCTCAGCTGGGTGAGGGCCTGGGGAAGGCTGTCCTCTCACTGACTCTCAAGCCTGGTTGTAAACTCAGGGTCTACCTGCAGGTAGGGTTGGTCCATCTACTTGCCCTTGGACACTGGGGCAGGTAAGAGACTTGGGGGACTTATTTATAACATCTCCAGTTATTCCTAAAGGGTGCCTTAGAGATGTTGGTGAGGGACCAGCTTTGCTCTAAGGGCAGGACCCAGACACAGGACCTTTTAAAGACCTCAGGAGTTTTGTCTCTGTGTAGCTGTGTCCTAGCCATGTGACCTTGGACAAGTCACTAAGACTTCTGCTTCATTATTTGTGATAGGCGGGTAATAACAGAATTAGGTCTGCTTTCAGAGTTTTTGAAGCTTGTGTGGGATCACGCTCATGAAGGCACTTGGCATGCCACATGCAAGGCATCCCTCCTGTTCTGCTAGTTTGCACAACAGGCATCTTACATATTTTCCCTGCCTATAGGCCCATTGAATACTTGGTGCTGTTGATGGACTCATGCCTGGAGTAGAGGCAGCTGGGGTGGGCAGTATTCCAAAGGGGGCCTGCAAAACCTCATCCCCTGGAGAACCATCCTTGAGAGACTGTCGTCAGACTCTAGAATTTTCCTTGTTTAGAAACATGTATCTTGGAGCTGGGTACTACCACTCTGCTCACCTGCCCTGGGTCTCATCCCTTGCAGGCCCCTCTGTCCCTATGTCGCGGGATCTGTGGGATCTAGAGAGAAAGTGAGTCCCCAGCACCCCCTTGGGGGAGAAGGAAGCAGAGGGGCAGGCTTGCCCCAGTGGGTTTACCTACTTCCCTCACATTTGGAACAGGTAGGGAAACTGAGGCCAGGCAAAACCATGGGGACAAACCACAAATTCCTAAATGCTGGTAGGTGTGGGGAGTAAGGGTGAATTGACTTCCCAGCCCCCCTCCCCCACCTGAGGGACCTCAGGGAATCTGTCACCTTAAACTCCTGGGGGAGAGGATTCTGAATGACTGGTTGTGACATTCAGGGAGTTAGGAGAGAGAGGAGCAGGAAAGATCTGGGAGGAGGGAGTCAGGACAAGAGTAGTGGGGACAGACTTATGCTGTTAACAAACATTCTGCAAATGTTCAGTGAGCGCCTCATGTGGACCAGGCGCTGGTCTAGGTACTGGGTTGCAAGGGGTTCCGGTGGACAAGGTCCCCGCCCTGGGGATGTTTCCATGGAGTCAGGCTGCTTGGGTTTTGGAATCCACATGGCTGCCCCAAGTCATCTAACATCTCTAAGTCCCTGTTTCATCATCTGAAAATGGGGATGATAATAATGTCTCCTTCGTGGGACTATTGTGAACGTTTGGTGCCTGGAAGGTGCTTAGTATGAAGACTCTGCATTTAATAAACGTGAACTGCTGTGGGTTTGTCAGTAGTATTGTGATCAAAGCTTTGGAGAATGTGAGCTTGAGCAGATTGTTCATCTTCCTTGAACCTTGGGTTCCTTATCTGAGAAATGGGTTTGCAACATCTGCCCTGCCCCCTCCACAGGACCCTGTGGTGGGGTTTAAACCAGTTAAGATAACACAGGGGTGGGGAGAAGGAGGGCTTTTAAACTATATCACACACAGAGGGGAAGGGTCTATTTAAATGGTTTGGGGTGCATACATGTGTGTATGTGTGTGCCATATCAGAGACCCCAGCATTTGTGCTCCATCTCTCCCGCAGGCCCCCTGAGTTCAGGTTACCTGTCAGCTGGATGGACATGTGGCACGCTGGCAGCTGGTGTCAGGAGTCTGTCCCTGGAACCCAGGGGCTGGAACTGAAGCACTGGTGGAGGTGTGGAGATGAGGGCCAGGCTGAGAATTGCAGCCGTTCTCCAAAAGTCTTAGGGAAGTCAAGAAATAAATCTTTTTCAGAGATTGAGATGGGATCCACCCTTCCTCCACCTCAATTCTAAGCTGGGCCCAGGCAGGGCTGTCTACAGAGGTCAGAGGGTCCTCGATCCCCTCCTTGTTTTTGTTTTTGAGTCGGGATCTCACTCTGTCTTCCAGGCTGGAGTGCCTCGATAATGGCTCACTACTGCTTTGACCACCTGGGCTCAGGCCGTCCTTCCACCTCAGCCTCCTGAGCAGCTGAGACTATAGGCCTGCACCACCACATCCAGCTATTTTTTAAAATCTTTTTTGTAGAGACGAGGTCTTGCTATATTGCCCAGACTGGTCTTGAACTCCTGGGTTCAAGCAATCCTCCCAGCTCAGTCTCCCAAAGTGCTGGGATTGCAGGTGTGCGCCACTGCGCCCGGCCCTCACTCCCTTTTTGAACATCTTCCCCACACACCTCCCCGCAACTGACCCTTCTCCTGTCAGTCCTAATTCCTGCTGCCAAGCTACAGAACAACCCAGGAAAAAATAATAATCCGGTCAGGTTCTATCCAGAGGTGCAAAAGTTGATGTGTGCCGATGAGAGGGTGTCTGCTCGCCTCCATTAGTGCCCAGGGTTGCCCCTCTCCCATTTGCCCAGGCAAGGGTCAGCTTGGACCTGAGGTTGAAGATGCAAAGAACCAGGAAAGAAGTCTCCCAGCCATGTATCCATTTTGAACTTCTCTCTCCCCAGAAAAAGAGCGGTAGGAAGCAGTGTGGTGGAGTGGAAAGAGCATGGGTGCTGGGACCAGCCAACCTGGGTTCAAATCCCTGACCAGCTAGGGATGTCCGGGTAAGATGGAATGGTAAAAGGACTTGCTCCGTGGAGGTATATACGCAGACTTTGTGGGATGGCCTGTGTCAGGGGTCTCAGACTGAATCCAAGCCTTGAACTGTGCTTTGGGCAATTTCGTGGCCCTCCATCCTCCACCCTCCACTCCAGCTGCTTTTTCTCAGCTCATTGAGGGACTGATTAGGTGAAAGGCATCGTGGGGATGATGCCATGCAGTTGGGGGGCAGTGTGTAAGCTGACAGTCCCAGAGTATAGTTCTCTTCTAGGACGGCAGAGACAAAAAAAGAGCTTTTTCTGGCTGGGAGATTCCGAGAGGTTTCATGAAAGAAAGAGTGGTATTAAACTGGGTTTCTCAGAGGCTCAGGCCGACAGGTGGAGAGGGAAAGGGGAGACCTGGTGGAAGGCATGGCATAGGCACAGGCCTCGAGGTGAGAGAGCTGGGCACATCCATGAGCCTGCACATGGGCTGCTTTTCTAGAGCAAAGGACAAGTGAGATAAAACCGAAAGCGGGTTGTCTCCAGTTCCTGGATTATTAAGACAAAAGTGAAAAATATTAGAGAGAGAAGAGGAAGCTAAATTATCTGGATAATTTCTAAAATGCTATTTCAAGCCCCTGGATTTGCCTTGCTCCTTCAAGGTGGTCTGTCTCCTTTTTCCTTTCCCCCAAGAATGTCACGTAAGTGGCAATGAAGAAAAATGCCCCCAAAGAAGATTCCTTCCCTTCTCCTTCCCTTTCTCCCTTGGCTTACCTCCGTCATCTCACTCCCAACTCCTCAAAGAAAGAAGGTGGTGCTGGAGGAAGATTGAGGGGAGAGGGTGGTGAGAGCTGGTCCCCAAACTGTCTTCAGATAATGAGGAGGGACAGCCTTGTGTCAAGGCTTTTGGGGCCATGTTTCATCCCTGGGTCCAGGAGAGCAGATACACAAGCGAGGAAGATTCGTTACCAGCCGAAATATTCATGTCAAGTGATTTACATTACCTTGGTCCCACAGCCCTCTTCCTTCTTTGAAGAGCAGATACAGAAGATGGTGTTTGGGCAGAAGGGAGGGAGGGAGGGAGCAGAGGGAGAGGGAAGGGGAACACAGGAGAGGGAAGAAGGGAGGAGGAGGAAGAGGAGGAAGACAACAAAGAGGAGAAAAAGAGGAGTAGGAGGCGAAGGGGAGGAGGAGAGAGTAGGAAGGGGGAAAGGAGGGGGCGGAAGGAGAAGGATGGGGTGTAGGCGGCTAGCTGTCAGAGCTGCTTATTTCATTTCTCTTGTTCCTGGAGCAGGCTGGCAGAGCCTGTCCCTGACAGTGGGCAGGAGTGGGGAGCAGGGGTTAAGGGCACAGATGTTTTGGGCCTGTTTTCTTCTTTGCTTTGGCTTTGTCTCCCCTTATCTCTTGTCTCTGATTCTCTGTCTCTCTCCTTCTGTCTCTGCCATGCTCTCTGGATAGACAAATGTGCTTTCTGGGAGCTGTACAGAGTGGGGTGGGGGTGATGTTTGTTCCTCCTTGTTTTAGACTGTTTGGGATTTCTCAGCCTCAGTTACTGAGATGTGGCTTTGGTCCTCTTTTGGGGACCTGGGTTGAATGGGGGCCCACATTTCTCTCTCCCTTTATTCTTCCAGAGTCCACCAGCCTCAGTGGGCCACCAATTGCATCCTCCATGGAGACTCTTCAGAGCTCCCGAGCTCCTCCTCCCAAACTATTGCCTGTTTTTTTCTTATATGGACTCACGCCAAAAGGGAGTGAAGGAACTTTAATTTCTCAACATGCACATTCTGGCCAATTCCTTCTGGAATTGTACTACTTTCCCAGCATTTTTGTTACCAGGTACCTGAAAGGTCCTGAATGCTGTACACTGGCTTCCACCTCTGGGACCTCGTGTTGTCCTCCCACCATGCTGGGAACAGAGGTGTTGATCTCCTTTGACAAATGGGACAACCAAAGCACATTTAACAGCCGAGGCTAGACTTGAACCTGGTTCCCCCTCTGCTGGTACAGGGCTCTATCCCCAGGTCTGTCTGTCTCGGGTGTGCCTGCCCTTCCTCTGGGATCCCTGCTTTCACCTAATGTCAACTCACACAGACATTTCCAGGGTGGCAGAGCCTACCGTCTTGTCACTTCAATGACCACATGGCATTCCATCATGTTGATGGATCATCATTTGTTTGGTTACTCCCTCATTGTTGATATGTGAGAGGTGTCTAATTTCTAGCTATAATAAATGCAACTGCTATGAGTATTTTGTTCAAATGACTCTCATTGTCTTCATCTCCAATATGTTCCATGAGTAGGTTCAAAAATGAAGGCGGAGTTCTGCATCTCAGTCGGGTTGGGGGTGGTGGTCATACCTGCTATCTTGACCCAGTACACGGTCAGTGCTGAGATGAATGGCCACCACCTCTTGCGGCTGATTTGGATTCACCTCCAATAGGAAGAGGTCACAATGACCCCTTTAGGGACTGGCACACTGAATCACTGTAAATTCTGTGTGTGCACACACGGACCCACCTCACTGATATATGGCTTACTTAGAACCACCACAGCCACCAAAACCAGGGGCTGAAATAACCCACAGTATAAATCTGCATCAAACATCAGCTAGGGGTTGGGAGGCTGAGGCAGGAGAATCACTTGAGGCCAGGAGTTTGAGACCAGCCTGGAAAATATAGCAAGACTCCATCTCTACAAAAAAAAAACCAAACAATTAACCAGGCATGGTGGCACACGCCTGTAAGTCCCAGCTATTCCAGAGGCTGAGGCAGGAGGAGGATCACTTGAGCTCAGGAGTTCGAGGCTGCAGTGATCTGTGATTGTGCCACTGCGCTGCAGCCTGGGCAACAGAGCAAGCCCTGTCTCTAAATTAAAAAAAAAAGAAAAGAAAAAAAGAACATTAATTGTTGAATTTAACATTTGCCAAATGGTCAATGTTATCACTAGCTGGCTTAACACAGAGCTGCTAATGCATCTCTCAAAACAAGCAATAAGGCTTGGAGACTCAACCAGTGAAATGCTATAACCATAAAGTTCAGTCTTTAACCAGGACGTATCTGCTTGGTATAAAGTGTGCATTTTGTGAACAAAGTGGATAATTTGAGAGAAGGAATCAACTACAAGAGGGGACCCTTGTTTCAGTTCCGGTGTTAGGGAGCCTGCCGGTGCAGGTGGTGAATGGAGTTAGGAATTCAGGTGGCCTCCCAAGGATGTGAGGCTCTTGTGAACTGGCAAAGGAGGAAGCAGAGGGCACTGGTCACTGTGGAGAATGGAGGAAGGAGCGGATTCTTTTGCTGGGAGGGAGTTGTGGGGGTGCGGGGGTGAAGGCACAGAGCAGGAAGGGACATCGGGGGTCAGGAATGGATTCCTGTGGAGTTCTAAGCATCTGAGCCAGTCTGCCTCCTGGTTTTGCAAAGCATGGATATTAATAAGGGTGATTAGTAATCATGACATGTGAATAATAAGGGGATGGTTAATTGTCCTGCTTATGATGAACAGCAGTCACTGGGAGAGTATGGAGGAGTGGGACCCCCAACCCACACATGCACACACTCATGTAGGAAGTGTTCCTGGCTGCTGCTCAGGAGGTTGCAGGGCCAGCAGATCGAAGGGGTCTGTATTTTTAAAAATAAACCGAACCTGGCAGAATTTAAAAATTCATTTATCATTTCTTTTTATACAGTGATGAATGGGTACATGTTCACAGCAGAAAATTAAGAAGATACAGAAATATACAAGGAAGAAGATAAAACCCACTGGAAACATGTTGGTATCCTTCTAGTCTTTTCTTCTATGCATACATAAATACAGCCATAAACTATATTTAAAACAAAATATAATTAGGACATTAGCACAGTACTCTGCATAGTATTTGCTAACTTGCTTCTTTTTTTTTCCTTTTAACTTACAGATACCTCATGTGCTCTTCTCCATGACATTGAAGGGTCTTTGAGAACCTGATTTTTGTTTTTGTTTTTAGAGACAAGGTCTTGCTCTGTCACAGGCTGGAGTACCGTGGCACAATCATAGCTCACTGCAGCCTCGAACTCCTAGGCTCAAGTGATCCTCCTCCTTCAGCCTTCCAAGCAGCTGGGATGACAGGTGTGCACCACCATGCCTGGAACATTTAAAAATATGTTTTGTAGATATGGGGTCTCAATATATTGCCCAAGTTGGTCTCGAACTCCTGGTCTCAAGTGATCCTCCCACCTTGGCCTCCCAAAGTAATGGGATTACAGGCGTGAGCCACTGCACTCAGCTGAGAATATGATTTTTTTTGTGAGGAGAACATTATTTTGGGCAATGGGGAGTCTGTTAGAAAAGAAGTTCAGCCTTTCTTGCCTCCTCCAGTTAAAGAGGCTGAGGGGGGTCTTCAGGAAGGTGATCCTGGGGTGGGCAGGATAGCTGAGTCAGCCCCATGGGTTAGGAAGTGGGACAGAGAAGGGGGCAAGATTGCTGCGAAGCCTGAGCTGGAGGAAGGAAAGTATCCTCTGAAAACATGTATTTTTCCCCTCATACGCAGTTGAGGGTCGAGAATAGCCCGAATTCTTCACTGGGCACAACTAAGGCCCAATGCCAGTGTTAGTTTATGGTCATGAAGATCTCTCCTTCTGAGCCTCAGTTTCCCCATCTGTATGTAAAGGAGACAACACCTACCTTTTGCTCATCTCCTGGAGGATTGTTCCCAAGGATTGAGATGCTAACCCACTTGCAAAATTGAAACGTACTGATGATGGAGCTCCCATCAAGTGGAAAGAGGCAGGGCCAACCTCTGAGTTCTGGGAGAGAGGCTAAGAGACCCAGCTTTCCTGCTGACCACTTGTGTGACCTGAGGGAAGTCCTGTCCTCTTGTCCTCTCATTGGGCCTAACTTTTTTTTTTTTTAGAGACAGGTCTCACTCTGTTGCCCAGTCTGGAGTGCAGTGGCACAGTCATAGCTCACTGTAACCTCAAATTCCTGGCCTCAAGTGATCCTCTCAGCCTCCTAATGTTCTTGAATTACAGGCATGAGCTGCTGTACCAGCCCTGTCCTTCTTTTCTTTTTTTTTTCTTTTTTGAGTCAGAGTCGCACTCTGTCACCCAGGCTGGAATGCAGTGTCACGCTCATGGCCACCACTGCCTCGATCCCCTGGGCTCAGGCGATCCTTCCACCTCAGTCATCCAAGTAGCTGGAACCACAGGTGAGCGCTACCATGTCTGGCTAATATTTTGATTTATTGTAAAGACAAAGTTTCACCATGTTGTCCAGGCTGGTCTTGAACCCGTGGGCTCAGGCAAACCTCTCTCCTCAACCTTCCAAAGTGCTGAGATTACAGGCATGAGCTATTGTGCCCGGCTGTCCTTACTTTCTTAGTGTGTGAATTGCAGAGTATCTTTAGGTCTTCCAGTGACAGGCCAAGCTGGGCCATGCTGTGGACATTCAGGACACCTGGCTGGTGACTGGGTGAGGGAGAATCAGTCCTGCTACCTGTTCTTTTTTTTTTTTTTTTTTTAAAGATGTGGTATACAATTCAGGATTAGGTAGATAAGTGGTCATCATACAGGTAAAGTTTAGGCCTCCCTTTGGTCTCCACTTCACCTGGTACCCCGCCCTCCCCCCTCCTCAGCAGTTTCCGGCTACTGCCAATCACTTTCTTATAGTATTTTTTTAATATATATTTTTTATTTTAAAATTTTGGGTTACAGTTAAAGGTTAGGTATACAAATATGCATTGTGTAGGTACCCTTGTTGATGAAGTGTGCCCCCCCTTCCCCAGACAGATATAGACTACCATTAATCCCACCTCCCTTCCCCTCCCTGCCCCCCCCCCTAGT
>NW_007253296.1:56306-62213 GCF_000164805.1 Carlito syrichta
AGGCATGCACTACCACGCCCGCCTGATTTTTTGATTTATTGTAGAGATGAGGTCTCGCTGCCCAGGCTGGTCTCGAACCTGCGGGCTCAGGCAATCCACTCACCTCAGCCTCCCAAAGGCGTGGGACTACAGGCTGAGCCACCGAGCCAATCCTTTTCTTATAGTATTATGGTAGTTGTTCAAGGTCCACTTATGAGTGAGAACATGTGATACTCAGATCTTTGTTTCTGTGAGAGATCACTCAGTATTATGATTATTCATGATTTTGTTCTTTTTTTATGGCTGTGTAATATTCCATTGTGTAATATGTATCACATTTTTAAAATTCAGTCCTCTTTTGATGGACAGCATGGTTGGTTCCATGATCTTGCTATTGTGAACAATGCTGCGATAAACATACGTGTGCAGGTATCTTTTTAAAAGAGTGATTTGAGTTCTTCTGAGTATATTCCCAGTAGGGGGATTGCGGGGTCATATGGAAGGTTGATTTTTAGAGCTTTTAGGAATCGCCACACTGATTTCCACAGAGGCTGTACTAGATTACACTCCCACCAACAGTGTAGAAGTGTTCCCTTTTCACCACATCCTCTTCATCATCTCTTATTTTTTGAGTTATTGATAATGGGCATTTCTTATAGTATTATGGTAAATATTCAGGGTCCACTTATGCCTGTTCTTGGGGGAAAGCTGGAGTCACAGATCCTCTGTGTCATGGTTGGGTCACTTGAAAGAGAACATCTTCTGGTTCTGATGGAGATGAAGGACTGAGTGTTATCTCAGCCTTCCTAAAAAGTAGAAAGAAATAACATGACAGGGAATGATGGCCTAATCTCAAGGCTTTCTCATCAATGCCAAGAAGCCTCAGAGGCCTCTGATCAAGTCTACCTCCCTCTCCCTCTCTGTTCCTGGACACCCCTCAGTATTCAAGGACTGATGGGGGATGAGTCCACAGGCACTTGCATACTTGTCACATTGTTAACAATCTCATGCAATTTTCATCCATTCATTTATCCATCCACTTGATAAATGAGAATTATCCACTACCCATTACATGAATAGCAATGCCACCACCTACTGGCTCTGAACCATGGGTAAGGTGCTTCAGCTTCCTGTCTTCAATGTCCTCATCTGTAGAATGGGGCTATTATAATGGTGTCTATCTCATAGTGTTGATGTGAGGAATAAAATAAAATAGCAAATGTAGAGTACTTCGAACAATGTCTGGAACATAGTAAGCGCTCAATAACTGTTATTTCTCATCAACATCATCACCATCATCATCCTTATTACCACCAATCCTGTATGTGTCAGACACTGTGAAGAGAGGCGTGACTGAGACACAGGGAGTACAAAACCGGTTGTGATATGCCCTTAGGTCTGGGCATTGTGCTCTGGGAGCCCCAAGAAGGTAGTGCCTCCCTCTGGATAAG
The DNA here is from genome assembly GCF_000164805.1 of Carlito syrichta. NCBI lineage: Eukaryota > Metazoa > Chordata > Mammalia > Primates > Tarsiidae > Carlito > Carlito syrichta. The sequence goes on from NW_007253296.1 coordinate 57,737, forward strand.
TAGAATTATTATTATTTTTTGAATAAGGATCTCACTCTATTACCCCTGTGGGAGTGCAGAGAAACGATCACAATGAGGACTCACCACAGCCTTGACCTACTAGGCTCATGTGACCTACTTTGTCTCAGCCTCCTAGACCTCCTAAACTGGTCTCGAATTCCTGGGCTCAAGTGATCCTCCTGCTTTGGTCTCTGAGATTGCTGGGATTGCAAGTGTGCAGGACACCATGCCCAACCTGAGGGAGTAGAATTTTGACAGGCTCCACCCCATGCCTACTCCCAGCTGTGGTTCCCCCAAGATGTAATCCCTCCCCAAAGCCCCAGCCAGTGTGCAGTCTCACCCAGTCCTTAAAAAGACAGGCCAGCCCCTCCCCCAGTTACCTTCCACTGCAGCAGCACGCACGCTGCTTGGAGAAGTGACAAAAAATTAAAATTAAAGCTAAATTAAAAAGAAGATTCCCATTTCCTCTCCCCATCGCACTTTCCACCTTAATTTTATCGCATCTCCCTTCTCGTTTTATTGACTTTTAGAAGCATTGCCACAAGATTTAGTGTGGAGCAGGAGGGGAGGTAATAAATGTGGTGCTCTTCTTGCCTCCAATTAATTCTGCAGGGGTGGGGGCAGGTGGAGAAGAAAGAGCTGCCCCTGGCTGTGAAGCACCCCCCACCAGAGGAGGGAGGAGGGAGGTTCTGAGACCACAGACTTGGGGCAGAGACCCCATGGTGGAAGTGATGGTGGCTTCTGGCTTTTGGCCCATCCTTGGACCCATTTCCTGGTGACAGAGAGAAAGAGAATCAGTCCCAACTGTGCTAATCAGGTCAGAAAACAGAAATCAGAATGTACATTCTCCCTGATCTGTCTTTAAAAACAACTCCAGAACTCTTTCCTCCCCCAAACTCCACCCATATTTCCTGGGATGAAGAATCTCCACCCACCGACAGATCTTTAGTTAATTTTATTTCATGCTCTGTTAATGCAAGGCATTTTTTCCTCCACCTTCTTTCTTTTTCTTCTTCTTTTTTTTTTTTTTTTGCTGCCTCCCTCCCCCTCGCCAATCTCTAATATCATTTTCACCCACCCACAGCGATGCTGTGTGTTTGTAATATTCTTCTGACCCTAATGGCACCGGTTTCCCCTCAGTATTTAAGCGGAACAAGACAGAGGTAAGTGGCAAATAAACAGAGGTTCCTATTTACGCTGCCAATTTCAGTTGATGGTGGAGAGGCTGCTTTGAAATGAACTCCACTGCTGTCTGATGCGGAGGAATGCCTGCCATGTGCAGGGAGCAATCAGTTCCCTGACATCTACTGCTGTCCCTCCCCCTGTTATCCGCCTGGGTGCTGGAGAGATGGGTGGTGGGTGGCCGTGGAGACCTCATGCCCCAAGTGTGTGTGTGTGTGTGTGTTTATGTGTGTTTAAACAGGCCTGTCCCCTCTTCTCGGCTTTGGTCTTTCCCCTGCACAGATTAGTGGTTCTCCAAGTGTGGTCCCCCGACCAGCAGCCTTAGGAACTTGTCAGAAATTCAAATTTTCCAGGCACCCCAGACATACAGAATCAGAAACTCAAAGGGTGGAATCTCCCAATCTGTGTTTTTTAAAAACAACTTTATTGAGATATAATTTACATAACATAAAAATTCACTGGCTTTAGGCATCCCACTCAGTGATTTTTAGTAAATGTACTGAGTTGTGCAATCATCACCCCAACCCTGTTATGGAACATTTTCATCACCCCAATATGATCTCTGGAGTCTGTTTACGAGTTAATGCCCTCCCCCCAGCCCAGCCCTAGGCCACCACTAGTCTACTTTCTGTGTCTAGAGATTTCCTTTTTCTGGCTTCTTTTATTTAGTACAAAGTCTTGTTAACAGCTGTACTGAGATGTAATTCACATACCATACAATTCACTCATTTAAAATGTACAATTCAATGGCTTTAGTATCCACAGTCTTGTGCAACCATCACCACAATACATTTTAGAACATTTTCAGTACCCCCAAAAGAAACTCTGCACCTCTTAGCTGCTATCTCCAAATTCCTCTATCCCCCCAATCCTATGCAATCACTAATCTCCTTTATTTCTCTAGAGATTTTACCTATTCTGGGGCATTTCATATAATATGTGGTCCTTTGTGATTGACTTTTTTCAATTAGCTTGTTTTCAAGGTTCACCCATGTTATAACAATGCGTCAGTAGCTTGGTCCTTTTTATTGCTGAATAGTATTTCATGGTACGCACATGCCACATTTTGTGTATCCATTCACAACTTGATCAACATTTGGGATGCTCCCACTTTTTGGCTATCATGAATGATACTGTTTTGAAAATTCTGTACAAGAATTGGCACAAACAAAAGACATCCATATTTTACTCTGACCATGCTAGCCTTGAGAACCACTGCTGAGGGCCTCATCCTCCATCTCCCTTCCTTTTCCCATCTTCCCACATCAAGTCCCCTCCACTCAGTCTCTTCCTTCTTTCACTCGAACAATTAAAGCAGCACTTGTCCAGGCTATGGTTGGCGCACAGGTTGAATGACAGAGCCCTGGTGTTTTCCACCAACATTGCCATATTCCTGAAGAGTTGACCTAGTACCACCGCAGACACCTGGCGAAGACACTTGTGCCAACGCTCCTCCTGGGCTCCAGACTCTGTGGGAATCTACCCATTAACAGGCCCCAGGTGAACCCAGGAGTCCTGCAGGCCTAGTGGCTTTGGAATCTCACACCCCTGGTTCTCAGCTACTTGCTGGAACCCTGGTTTGAGACAGTTCATTAACTCTGGGTGGTGAAGTGGGTGTGATAATGCTGTTTTCCCAGCTGGTGAAGTGGGTGTGATAATGCTGACCTTCAGGGACGCCTGGAGCAGCTTGGGCTGGTGTCCTCTCCAGACCCCAGTACTGTTCTCTGACCCAAACCCGCCCCATTTTCCACTGAAGTAGTTTTCAGCACCCAGTACTCACTTGGTTGACTTTAAGTACCCCCCACTTCTACAACCAGCACTGTCACCTGGCCTCTTCCTGGGCCCTGCCTGCCTTTCCTCCTGGAGCCCACTGCCACCTCCTCCTCTCCACCGCGGCCTCCACCACTAGCCTCTCCTAGGCTCCCTGCTTTCCGTCCCATCCTCCCCATGGCCTGGCCTGGGGCGCCTTAGGCCACGGCTATTTGCAAAAATCTTTGAAAATGCAAGGTCTTCTGGGGCCACCGTGTCCAGCAGGGCCCGGTAGAGGCGCACCCGCGCGGACAGCTTTCCCAGCCTGGGCTGGGGCCTGCATACCTCCAGTCCCCGGTGTTTCGGGAGGCGCCCAAGCACCCTCCCGAAGGAAAGGCTGTCAACGTGAGACTCCGGTTCTCGATGCGGGGTAGGAGCCAGCCCTCATGTCGCGGGCCAGGCACGAGTCTCTTGGGGCGCCCCACGGTGCCCACCCGGCCTCCCTCGGCTGCCGGGCAGGCTTGACCCTCTCCTCGCTTCTTCCCTGCCGCCGTCTCGGGGATCACTCCTCCTCCCCCGCTGTCGGGGCGCCGGCGTAGCACTCGGTGCGCGCCGCCTGCCCATCCCGCATCAAAGCTCCTCATTAGCGTGTTTGTTTTTATTGGACGCACAACAGCCGTAATGGGCCATGGCGCGCTCTAATTACAGTATGAATATTCATGAGCGGGGCCCCCTCCGGGGACTCCCACGTCCGGGGGACAGGGCGTCCGGCGCATAGTGGTCTCGGGGTCTCCTGCAGGGAACAGCAAGGGGGGCTGGTGGAAACTACCTTTTTTTTTTTAAACATATTTATAGAGACAGGGTCTCTATGTTGCCCAGGCTGGTCTCGAACTCCTGGGTTGAAGCGATCCTCCCGCCTCAGCCTCCCAAAGTACTGGGATTACAGGCATGAGCCACCGCGCCTGGCCCTCTTTTTTCTTTTCCTTTCCTTTCAACTCGGCTGCTCGCTGAAGTATCCGGTGGGTGATTTGGGATTTGGAAACCAGATGACCCCTCGTGCGGAGCCGCCTCTTAGGGAGTCCCGGCCGCCTCTGGCTCCCTCTAGATGATCTTGACCCCTTTTTGTCTTGCCGCCCACCTCTCTCTACCACAGGAAGTTCATGTGACACAGACTCCTGGCGAGGACAACAGGGTCCGGTGCCCAAAAGGGGAGCGTGTACCTTGTGAATTAAGAGATTTAGTCACTTGTGGAATGACTTTATTTTATAGCGACTTCCTTCCCGACTGAGTGATGTTGCATGCATTGGTTGTATTTATAACTTAATAGCTTTTCTCAATTTTATTATACTTTTTATGATACTTGTGGCTTTATGGGACTTCATAATTTTTCTCAGATTCATTAAATTCAGCTGAGGGTGGAGCTTGTGACGGGAGCGGGTACTGGGCTCCAGGGTGGCTAGGTGAGCAAATGGGAGGCCGCCTTCCCACCCCCCCACCCCCTCCTCTGGCATTGGCCTCTCACTGACTGGTGGTGATGTTGGTGGTG
>NW_007253296.1:62233-137148 GCF_000164805.1 Carlito syrichta
GTGGTGGTGGTAGTAGTGGTGGCGGTGGCAGCAGAGGTGGTGGTGGTGGAGTGGCGGTGGCAGCGGGTCGTTTCTCTTGGTGATCTTGGCTTAGTTTTCTCATGGGGGTGGGATTTCCAGGAGGACCTGGCAGAGAGGTTTCTGCTGTTTTCCAAGCATGGCAGTCTAGAGTCATCCCACCTTTAATCATGAATATTGGCAGATCTAGGCTTGTCCTGGGCCCCTCCCTGCTTTCCTCTCTTATTCTTTCCAACACTAGTTCCTAGAATCAGTTTTACTTCCAGATTTTCCTACCCAGTCCCCTCACTCTACACATGTGGAAACTGAGGCTCAGAGAGGTGCCATTCCAGAATTAGAGGCAGGCAGAGCCACTTTACTTCTCCCCTACTGCTCTCTGCTGACTCTCAGCAGTAGCTGCAGACTCTTCAGTTTTGCCCCCCCCCCCGTGTGTGTGTGTGTGTGTGTGTGTGTGTGTGTGTGTGTCAGAGTCTCACTCTGTCACCCAGGCTGGAGTGCAGTAGCCCACCCCAGCCTCGACCTCCTGGCTCAGGTAATCCTCCCACCTCAGTTTCCCGAGTATCTGGGACTACAGGTTCGGGTCAACATACCCGCTTAATTTTTATTATTTTTAAAAAATTATTTATTTATTTATTTATTTTTTAGAGACAAGGTCTTCCTATGTTGCTAAACTCCTGGATTCAAGCAATCCTCCTGCCTCGGCCCCCCAAAGTACTTGGATTATAGGTGTGAACCACCACGCCCTGCCCCAGTCTCCTTCTTGCCTCCTAATCTAATGTCCTATTATGAACCCCTGAGGGAAAATGTAATCATCATAGTTAATATTTATAGAGTACATGCATTATGTTCTTTACACTACAGCCCTGCCAGAGTCACTGATAGTGTTTATCTCCATTTTACAGATGAGGCCACAGAGGCACAAAGAGATGAAGCCATTGGTACAGTAAGAGGCAGGGCTGGGGGAGAGATACCCAAGGTTTCTGCACTCTGCAATGACCTCATCAATGCACTCACAGCTAAGTGGTTAATTTGCAAATTTTCCTTCTCTCTCTAGGAATTCTTTTTTTAGAGATAGAGTCTCACTACATTGCCCAGGCTGATCTTGAACTCCAGGGCTCAGGCGATCCTCCCACCTCGGCCTCCCAAAGTGCTGGGATTATAGGTGTAAGCCACCACTTCTGGCCCCTAATTCTTTTTTTGCTGTTGGAAGGAGGTAGGTGGGAAGAGCAAGTAGACCAGAGAATAAGTTAGCAGAGCAGGGGTTCTTAATTCCAGCGCTGTGATCTTGGTCACAGGATGGGGTGGGAAGACAGAGGGAGTGGTGGAAGGAAGCGGTGGGTGGAGACAATGGTGGGTGCCAGCGTCTCCCATCCCGGTGTCTCTGCCACCCTCAGGATTTCTAGCACCCAGGATGGCAGCAGCTATGTTAGATGGACAACTTCAATCAAGGGCTATCCTCAGCCCCACTCAGCCTCCCGGGGCCTAGAGACCTCTTTTATTTCCCAGGCTGCAATACATTTAGAGGAAGAATGCCAGACAGGGGTACAAATGTGTCATCTGATTTACATTCCATGAAGGAAAACTTCTTGTTTTTTTTAGTCAAAGTCTTACTTTGTCATGGTCACCTCAGCCTCGACCTGCTGGGGTTAGGTGATCCTTCTGCCTCACTTAGCCTTCCAAGTAACTGGAGCTATAGGCACGTGACACCATACCCGGCTAATTTTTTTTTTTTTTAATTGTAGAGACGAGGTCTCGCCAAGTTGCCCAGGCTGGTCTCGAACCCCTGAGTTCAGGCAATCCTCTTGCCTCAGCCTCCCAAAGTGCTGAGATTACAGGTGTGAGCCACTGCTCCCGGCCAAGGGAACACTTAATGCACAAAAGATTTTGCTTATAATCGTACAGCTTAGATCACTCCAAGGAGTAGAGAAATGACATGCACAAGGTAAGCTCCACCAGAGCATGTCTTCCCACCCCAGCTCTGAGCCCCGCTGTAGCTTTGGCGTCAGGAGCTGTGCTCCGTGCCAGGTGGGTGCTCCCTCGCCTTTGCTAATCTTCTGATGAGTGGATGGTGCACCCCAGGCGGGTGGGCTGAGTGAGACTCCAGTTTAAATCTGTGAAAGAAAGACTTTCTTTCAACCCTGTTGAGATGTCCCTGTGGCTGCCAACAAACCCCATTTGGAGATCATGGCAAAAGTAGAAACTGGGGCCTTTGGTGGTTGTGACACCAGGGTACTGTGCTCCCCTCCCTCCCCTCCTTGGTGCTACCAGACTGCTATCCTTCCCTTCCCATCCACTCTCAGGATCTGCCTCCCTCAGGGAGTCTTCCTGGATTAACCTTGCCAACTCCACAACCCCCTGATTCTGTTACTCAAAGGCCCAGTTTCAATCAGATGCTCCTGGACCCTTGGGCTATGGATCCCAGTGAGGGAGTTCTTGCAAGGACATCTGGAGTTCTTGCAAGGACATCTTCTGACCCCCAGGTATACCTGATTGTGCTTGGAGACCAACAAAATCTCTGTCTTGTTTATGTCTGTGTTTTTATTTTTTTGCAAGACTGTGGTGATGAGTAAAATTAAAATTCCCTTAAAAGTGTTTCTGGATTTATTGTAGCTTTGGGTCATTAGGCATTTCTTCAATTTACAGATGTTAGAAGTATAGCCACTAGACGTGTGCAGTGGCTGTCACCTGTAATCTCAACCCTTTGGGAGGCTGAGGCAGGAAGATTGCTTGAATCCAGAAGTTAGAGAGCAGCCTGAGCAACATAGTGAGACCTCATCACTACAAAATTTTTTTTAAAAATGAGCTAGGTGTGGTGGCATGCACCTGTAGTCCAGCTACTCAGGGAGCTGAGGTAGAAGGATTGCCTGAGTCCAGGAGGCTGAAGCTGCAGTGAGCTGTGATCATGCCACTGCACTCCAGCCTGGGTGATAGAGTGAGACTCTGACCAAAAAAAAAGGGGCGGGGGGAGGTGACATGTAACATCAATAAGGGTACCTGATCTCAAACCAGGCAAATTGGGGACCAAAGAGAGGCCCAAACTTAACCTGTACAATGACCACTTATGTACCTGATCCTGAATTGTACCCCACGTCTTTAAAATAAAAGAAAATAAGCTGTGTGAAGTGACTTACACCTATAATCCCAGTACTTTGGGAGGCCGAGGCAAGAGGATTGCCTGAGCCCAGGGGTTTGAGACCAGCCTGGTCAACTTGGCGAGAGAGACCTCATCGTTACAATAAACCCCCAAATTAGCTGGGCATGGTGGCACACTCTCGTGATTCCAGCTTCTTGGAAGGCTGAGTCAGAAGGATCACCTGAGCCCAGTAGGTTGAGGCCGAGGTAGCTGTGAGCGTGCCACTGCACCCCAACCTGGGTGACAGGGTGAGACTCTAACTAAAAAAAGAAAAATAAATAATAAAATAAATATATGCTTAAAAGAATAAAAAGAGGTATAACCACTAGTGTGTCTGGGAGTGCCTGCGCCTGTGGCTAGTGGGGTGGTGAGTAACTTTTGGATGCTAAAAAGACCTTTGGAACCTGAAGAGCTGGGCCCTCCTGCTTAGAGATGCTATCTTGGCCTGTTCACATGTGGCTGCATGCATGGCATGGTGGTGGTGTGGTGTGGATGTGATCAGAAACTACATCCCATCTCCCAGATATGACTGCAGGAAGGCAGTGGTGGAAAGGGTGTACATCAGGGAGCCTGGCTTCGAATCCTTGCTCTTCCTACTAACTATAGAGCCATCTTGAGTCAAATCACAGCCTCTTTAAGCCTGAGTTTCCTCACTTGTGAAATGGGCAGAATAAAACCAGCTCCCTCAAGAGGTGATGATGACCAGGAAAAACCTTATAAATTATAAAGTGCCAAATCAGGTATCACGTGGTAATCACCCTCGGAATCCATGACACACGTGCAATGGGCACGCAGCAAGTTGACTGGGTGAAATGCAAGACGCAGATTGGCCAGGCAAACAGAAGATAAAACGGTCCCCCACCTTTGCCCAGCCATGCTCGCCTTAGAGGAGCTGTGCCCTGAGCTCACTCCGCCCAGAGACTCCATTACAGACCTTGAGTGCAGAACCCTCAAGATGCATTTGTAATTTTTATTGTTATATCTTTTAATTTTATTTTGCTCTCCCTGCTGTCTTGAGCAGGGGAGATAGGGAGCTGGTATTTATTGCTGTTCCTGCGACCTACCTCTTGGAATGTATGTATCAGTTAATTTAATCTCCCCTGGTTTTATTTAAACTGTTTTTCCTGATTCACTCTCTTCACTTCTCCACCCACAAACCCTCCTCCCCCACTTCTTCTTGCTTCTGCCCCCTCCTCTTGTCCCACCCTCCTTTCTGCATCTGTTTTGGGACTCTTGTCTCTTTCCTCCTCCTTCTCCCCCTCCCCTCTTGTCTTTCCTCTTTCTCCTCCTGCTCTTTCTCCTCCCCTCCTCCCACTCTCTCCTCCCTCAGCCTGGCTCCTAGCCTGGGTCTTTTCATTCCTGAGTTCTGGGAGCATGAAGTGTCTCTTGCACTGAGGTTGCTACAGTATTTTCCTGGCTCCTGCACACCCCCTCCCTGTCCCCTTTCTCTCTCTCCCTCTCTCTCTCTCTCTGCCCCGTTGCCTGATTGACATTTATAAATTACCCAGCTGAAAGTGTTCAATCCCTGACCCGCCTGTTTCTGTTCAGCAATGAGTGAGATTTGCAAGCATTTTGTCATATAATTACTGCAAATCCCTTGAAAATTTCCACAACAAGGCCAGATGAATGGTAATTTGGGGGCCTGCAGCCCCCAGTTGCCTGAACAGAAAAAGTCTGAGACCAGAAATGCAAACCAACCCCCACTCCTTAGTGCTTATTTATTTATTTATTTATTTATGGGGGGGGGTCAGATGGCTCATTGGTCGTTTTGTTTATTTCCCCTAGAGATTTCTGGGAAAAACTTGAATGGTGCAGACACACACTTCTCCACCTCCTCCTTGTGTGCGTGCTGTGAAATATTTGGATTGGGAGATTTATTTGCTTTACACGAGCGTATTTGTGCTGATTTTATTGTATTGACTGGGTGCATTTTTTCTGCGTTCTACTACAGTTTTATTGTGTGCCAGTCGTGGGCATACATCACCCACATTGTTTTCCGCAAAAATTACGCCTCGTTTCGCTGTGTCTTATAGGACTTACTGCATTAATACCTGATGCAGGGATTTGCTTCTGCTCTAACTGCCCCTCTGCCTGGGGTCACCCCATCTGGGCAGCACTAGGTACTTTGGGGTACAGACACAAGTATCTGGGTTTCTGTGGCCACCTCTGTGGCTCCTATTGTCTGGCGGTTCTGACTCATAGACCTGGGGAGGGAGAGGAACGATGGAGGAGGTGACTGGAGTCGGCTATAGGGTAAAGGTCAGAGGTCATGGGGCAGAGGGTGAAAGAGGCCAGAGCTAAGCAATAGATTGAGGAGAGGATGGGGTCCCCAATGAGGTGGACCCTGTTAATTTGTCTGCTTCCTGTAGCATTTAAGAAAGTCCCTACCACAAGCTGGATTCTTGTGGTCTCTCCTGGGGACTTATAAGTATGATGGAAATATGCTTTTCACTTATGGGCAGAGAGAAGGTTTGACTGATATCTCATGGCACAGCTGTTCTCCCTATTTTACAGATGGGTAAGTATTGTCATGAAGAGACTTGGTCACTTGCTGGGTCACATCATATAGGGAGTGGTGGGTGGGGACTGGAGTCTATGCCTGCATGCTTATAACCCCTGAGGCAAAAACAAGAGAAAGAAGGCAGATGCTAAGGATGGTGACTTAAGGCAGAAAAGTTGAAAGCCCAGGGTTTTAGAAACCATCTAACCCATCTCCCTGAAAGAGGGGGAAACTGAGGCCCCGAGGAGGTTGGAAACTTGCCCAAAGCCAAGCAGACTGTGGATCAAAGGGAGAAGTCTTACTTTCTTTATTCTCTTGGGACCATCTGTAGGCTTGGTTCTGACTTTTGGGTGCTTGTCTGGCTTGCTACTCCGTAGTGTGTGCAAGCTTGTGTGTGTGCGTGCACACACGTGCACACAATGTATATAGTGTGTCTATGATGTGTGTGTGTACATGTCGGGCAGCGGGTAGTACACATGTGCCATGATGGGTAAGAGGGATCACCTGAAGCAGGTCTGGACACCCACTAACCTCCTTGGTGGCAATGAACTTGGCCTGTGATCTCCCCTCCCAGTTCTCTTGCCTGATGATTCCCGAAGCTGCCTCTAGTCTGACATTGTTTTCTGGGAGCTTGAAGATAGATTTGGGCCTGACCTGTTCTCAAGATGTCCACAGTCACCTTCCCATTTATGCCCATTTGCCCCGTGTGATCAGGACCACATGAAAAATGTACTGGGTTGATTTAAACATCTCATCCCCTCCCCTCTCTATACCACCTTAAAAAAAAGAAAACCAAAGCTTATATAATTAAATTAAAAGAAAATGTGTCTTATAATAAACTGTATTTCCTCATGGTAAAGTCCCATTTTTGAGGCGAGGTTGTAATACCGTATCTAGAAATGTATTCCTTGGGGTATTAGCTATCTCTTCCAGTTAATTGTTTCCATCATTGTATCAGGAGCTTGTAAGAGAAGGGGGGTCTGGCCTCCTGCTTCAGCAGCAGCTCTCCAGGAGGGTCTTCCAGAAGGAAGCTGCTCAGTGGCAGAGGTTGGGCATGCTTGAGGGTGGGGGTCTGCCCCAGGCCTGCCAGGCTCAGCTGTCTTCTGGGGGCCCCTGCAAGAGATGCTCTGGACACAGGGACCCCTGTAGGTATGGCCAGGGAGGCCTCTGCCCTTTCATGAACCTGCAGGCAGTGACACGTGTCCGCTCTTCCACACGTACGTGCCTATGCATATGACCCAATCCGACATGCACAGACAGGCTCACACCCACAAATATCACAAGCCTGTCGTCTGACACACTGCCACACTCAGACACCAACTCACTTGTGTGTACAAATGCATACAGACTTGTGCACACTGTAGGCACACGGCCACATATGGGTGCTGCAAGCTGATTGTGTACATGCAACTCTCCCTCAAATTGAAGTCAGCATATGACTTCAAAGGCAAGAGCCCAGGTTCCACCTTCTCCCATTCTGACTCGGTGGGCCCTAAGGCAATGCCCACCCTCTCTAGGCTCAGTTCTCTCTCAGTAGAGGTTCTGCAGGCTCCAACTCTCCACCAGGCCAACTTTCTCTGGTCTTGGTTACTTGCTCATTTCTCACTTGGGGTTCTCAGTAGGAGGCACGAAGGGAATCTCTCCCCCTTCCTGAGTCCAGCCCTGGCTTTGTCTCATGGCACTACAGGTCCCCACACTTCTTCTGACCACTCTCACTCCCAGAGGCTTTTCCTCACAATGCCAAGACCACCCCCCCTTGTCCAGTGCAGGCCACAGGCACAGAAAGGAGGAGTGGGGAGCCTCTTCTCAATGGGCCTGGAATTGGGGGCTGGATGGGAAGCTTTAGGGTGTTTCCTGGGTGTCCCCCAGTCCTGGACATCCTCTCCCTGGGGCTCTCCACAGCCAGTGACAAAGATGGCCCATCCCAGCCGAGGGGGGGCAATAGCGGTGTGAGGTCAGTAGAGGTCGGAAGGGAGAAGCAGGAAGGAGAAGCAAAGCTTCAGAGGAGGCAGGGCCTGAAGGAATCTTAGATCACTTCACGCCAAGATCATCTGTCCCCTGATAGGAGGCTCTTGACTCAGTTTCCCCTGACAAAGCCAGAAATGGAAGTCTAAAATAAGTTTTGAGGCAGGTGTTTGTATTTGTGTCCTTGATGAGTTTTTGTCGCATCTCTTCTTCACTTCCCCTAAAATTAACACCCTCAATGGTGGGGGGAGGGAGAGGGAAGAGGGGACAGGGTGGTAACCAGGGGCAACCCTCCTTTCTCTCCCTCATCCTGAGTTAATGCCACTGAAGAGCTCTCCAGGGCCAGCGAATCACCCACATAATTATCTCTGGAGGTAATGGGCTTGGAGAGGTGAGATGGGAGTGGGGGCAGGCTGAGGAGTAGAGGGGTACCCAGAATGAGGGGTTGAAGCTAGGGGAACAGAGGGATCTCCTCCTCCGTGGGAGGTGGGCAGGCACAGATGTGGGCACTGGCAGGTGTGGGTCTCACCTGCCAACCCCGAATCCCTGAATCCCCCTCCCCACGTCTGCTTTTCCCACAGTAACACTGAAAGTCTGACCTGGGGTGGGGGGACAGGGGAGGGAGGAAAGGGTTCTGCTGTGGCAGTTTTTCCTTGCTTGAATTTCAACTTCTTTCAAGAACTATTTGAGAGCCAAATTGACTTCTATTGTCTGGTTTGAAACCTGGTCTGTGTGTGTGTGTGAGAGAGAGAGACAGAGAGAAAGAATGTCAGTCTGTGTGTTACTCAAGGGTTTTCTAGTTTGGAGAGAGGTAGGTCAAAACTAGGTACACAGCCAGGTGTGGTAGCCCATGCCTATAATCTCAGCACATTGGGAAGCTGAGGTGGGAGGATTGCTTGAGCTCAGGAGTTCAAGACCAGCCTGAGCAACAAAGTGAGATGCTATCTCTACAAAAATGGAAAAAGTAGCCAGGCATGGTCATGCGCACCTGTGGTACCAGCTACTCAAGAGGTGAATACACAAGGATTGCTTGAGCCCAGGAGGCTGAGGTTGCAGTGAGCCGTGATCATGCCATTGCACTCCAGTCAGAGTGAGATCCTGTCTCCAAACAAAACAAAACCAAACCAACTAGGTATGCAATTTCAGATTCTACTCTTCTTCTTCCAACTTCAGTTCTTTCCTTGGAGGAAGGTGTGGAGGAGGAATGTGGTATCAGACACCCCTCTTCCCAGACACAGCAGGGAAACTGCCATCTAGGCTTATAGCCTGCCACCTCACCCCCATGACACATTTCCATGTAGAGGCTGGAGGGAACAAGAGTGTGTGTGTTGGTGACAGACAGACACACATAACAGACACAGAGGGAGGTGGTGTGGAATCAAGCTGGAGGGGGCTTTCCTGAGGGTGGGAAGGAGGTAGTCTTGAGCATGGAGCTAACTTTTGGGCACAGAGCCCCAGATTCCAAGGTTGGGAATCAGGATCCAGTGGCTAGGTCTACGTCATCAGTGTCTAGATGCTTCTCTGCCTCCTCCCGCCAACCCATCGCAGCTCCGGCACAAATTTGCATTTAAATAGAGATTTTTTTGTTTAATGAGAAGGACCCAAGGGAGCCCCCAGACTATTAAGTTTCCTTCTGGGGACTGTGCAGAGCCTTCTTCATTTGCCCTCCACCCCAGCCTCCCGCCCTCCTCCCCCAACTGTCATATTACGCTGTGGCCATATATTCTGAGGGCCAGATGAGGCCCTGGCTCCGACAAGCTGAGAGCACTTGTGGGGACAACGGGGCCAGAGCTCCTGGGAAGACAGAGAACGTGTAGCCCTCGACCCCCATACCTCCCTCTTCTTTGTCTGCTTGAGGCCTGGGCACCTCACCTTAGACTCCTTTAATCTCTCTCTATTAGTCTGGACTGCTGGTCCCGTTGCCGGCTCTGGGCTGCAGGCAATAGTGGCAGAATCCGTGTTCTCATCATGTTAGGCAAAGCGTGTTCATTAGGAGGCAGGAGATCTGGTTTGAGTCCTGGCTTTGCCATTCCCAGGCTGTGTAGCCTTGGGGAGGTCACTATAGCTCTCTGAGCCTCGATTTCTCATCTGTGGAATGGGGACAATAATAGAATCCTCCCCAAGGGTGGGTGTGAGGTTGAATGAGACAATGTGGCATGCCGTTTGGCACAGTGTCTGGCACACAGTGTGCCCATGGCTAATTGAGAGGATCAGACAGAGTGAAATTTTAAGAAAAGAGTCTGCTGCTGTAGTGGAAGGAACAGGATTTGAAGTTGAGAGGTGGGTTCCTTTCCTGCAGCCTGAGTTATAAGCTGCGAGGCTTTTCCATCAATGGCTCGAACTTTTCTCATCTGTGAGTTGGAGATTCTGAGTTAGAACTCACCTGAAAGGGCTTTTCTGAGCACCAAATGACACAGCCAGGGTCCCTGGCACACAGATGATGCTCAGAAAATGTTAACTCTCCTCCTCTTTCCCTTCTAGAGGGTGGGCAGGCCAGAAAGGGGATCCAAGGGCTTGGGGAATATTGGGGAGAATGGGGTCAGGGAAGGCGCCCAGGGATCTGAAGCTCAAGAGGGTATGGGAGGGTCCTAGGGCCCCCATCAGGGAATCTGGGGAGTTAAGAGCCCTGGAGAAGAAAGGAGGCTGCCTAGTCCTGCCCTCCCTCCTCCCATGGCAGCCCCTGATGGGTAGTGACATGGCATTGTGTGTGTTGCAGGGGTCACGGGAGACGAGGGTGTCAGTGCACCCGTGGATGATGGCTGAGGGGCCTAGGAAGGAAATTGAAGGAGAAAATGTCAGCTCAGGCGGTCCCCCCACCCGCCTCTCCCCCATCTCCTCATCACTGGTTCTGGGAGAAGGAAATGAGATGTGACAGGTCCCTGGCCACCTGGATGGGCCGAGAAGGGAGACAGGATGGGCATGGGAGGTGCATGTGAGTGGAGAGGGTGTGTGTGTGTGTGTGTGTGTGTGTGTGTGTGTGTGTGTGTGTGTTAGAGAGAGAGAGAGAGATATCTGTTCTTTTTTATTTTCCCCTATCCTTACCCTGCCCCCCAGCTGGCAGGGCCCAGATCAGTCTTGGCATCTCAACTAGCAGAGTGACAGTGACAAGTTCTTTGATTAGAAAAAGTCCCTGTGGTTGGATTTCCCCCTCCCTCCTTCCTGGACCCTACCTCTCCCTTCTTCTTCGCCTTTCTCTTTTCTTCCTTCTCTCTTTTTTTCTCTTCTGCCATCTCCTCTTTCTATCTCAGTTTCTACCTCCTTTCCTCACTTTCTTTTCTTTTCTTTTTTTGAATTGAAGTTTCACTCTGTCACCCAGACTGGAGTGCAGTGGCCACTCCTGGCCACTGCAGCCTCGACCTGCTGGGCTCTGACGATCCTTCCACCTCAGCCTTCAAGTAGCTGGAACTAAAGGCGTGCGCTACCATGCCCAGCTAATTTTTGATTTATTGTAGAGATGAGGTCTTGCCAAGTTGCCCAGGCGAGTCTCGAATCTGTGGGCTCAGGCAATCCACTCACCTCAGCCTCCCCGAGTGCTGGGATTACAGGCTGAGCCACCGAGCCTGGCCACTTTCTTTTCCTTTCCTTCTTTCTTTTTTTTAAAGGAAATAGGCCAGGCATAGTGGCTCATGCCTGTAATCCCAGCACTTTGGGAGGCTGAGGAGGGAGGATTGCTTGAAGCCAGAAATTTGAGACTATCCTGGGCAATATAGCAAGACCCTATCTCTGCAAAAAACCAAAAAATTAGCTGGGCATGGTAGCATGTGCCTGTAATCCCAGCTACTTGGAAAGCAGAGGTGGGAGGATAACTTGAGCCTAGGAATTTGATACTGCGGTGACCTATGAGTGAGCCATTGCACTCCAGCCTGGGTGACAGAGCGAGACCTTGTCTCAGACAAATACAAATAAAAAAAGGAAATAACATCTTACAGACATAGTTGAAGAACCCCCTCCACCAGGGCCTGGCTAGCTCTGTGAGAATTGGGACAGGTTGATGACACTTCTGGGAGGACCCAGCCCTGTAGGTACAGGGTATGACTGGTTGATGGTGCTTTCTGTGAACAATAAAAAACATTCTTCTTCTTAGTGGGCACAGCCTCACACTAGTGCATGGCTTGACAATAGAGCAAAAGCTGGATTTTAGTCCTTGAGTGCCTCCTTTGTGCAGTGAACAACCTGCATACCCATACAAGGCAGTGGACCACCTTTTCGCCTTTTCTCCCTCCTGTTTAATGACCACTCTGTCCTGACGCAGTTGCATGTCCCTCATACCCACCTTTTTCTCAGCCCCCTTTTTCTCTTCTGTCTCCTCCTTCTCTTTCCAGCACTCATCGTTACAAGTCTTACACACAAGTATTTTGCATGCCTCTGTGTGTCTTTGTGTAACAACATTAGGATGTGTGTACATTATTTCTACGTGGAAATGTGTGTTTTTGTCTTTCTCTTAGGGATTAGCATGAAACGTGTGCAAAATTGTGTGGCTAGGCTGTGTGTGTCTGTGTTTTGCCTCAGCTCTCTGGGGCTCCCCAGCCATTCCCTCCCCTGAGCTTAGAAGGGGAACCCCACAAGGCCGAGGCCCTGTGTCCTCCAGTCCCCTCTCAGCCTTTTGCTGGCCCTTAGCCTTTTCTCCGGAGCCCCTGAAGGGCCAGCGGAGGGTCACCCTGTCCTGCCCTGCCCCACTGGCCTTGAGGCGGGTCCCCTCTGCTATCCTCCCCAGACCTCTTAAGGCCTCCAACACCAGAGCTGGGAGGGCAGGGGCAGGCAGGGGGAAGTGGGAGGAGGAGAGGAAGCCCGAGGAAGCTGGGCAGGGGCTGGCGGCCCTTGGGACCCCTTTCTACAAGGACAGAGGCGGCACCAGCTGCTCCACAGAAGAAATATTCCCCAAAGTCAGAGTGGTCGTCTCGTATTTTAAGTGGCCCTTATTTATCACCGTCCTCCTGGGCTCCCTATCGCTGCAAATGATGATAAAAGACGGCGGCGAGGGGGGCAAGGGGGCTGTTCCCGGCTGGCCCTGTAGCATCAGGGGAGGCGCAGGCACACAGCAGCACATGGGCACAGTGATACACACAGGAAGACACGCCACCACACAGGCACAATGATAGGCACCCAGACACACTGTACCAGCTGTGCTAACAGCCACACACACACACACACACACACACACCCCCAGTGACATGGACACAGACTCAACTACAACAAGGACATGTCCACAAATGCTGACCACAGACATATATGCCCAGGGACACCCACAGCTGTGGACATACACATAGCCTGACATAGATGCAAGGACAGTTACACTCACCTGCACATACCAATATGCATGTACAGTGATAGACACAGGCACACATTGGTGCACACACGTGACATAAACATGTACACTCACCAAAACAAATCTGTGCCCACATGCCACCAGGGTACTCACCCCTGTGGCATAAAATACCCACTCTTCATGTCCCCTATGCCAACGTGTCTGCTGCCGTTAGTATGACTCTATCTCAGATGACCTCTGCATGTGCACCCTCCCCCAATTCAGCCGCTGTCCATGTGGCAGCCATCACATAGGTATATACCCAACTCCACACATATTTTTCCAGACATGTAGACGTGCAGATGTATTCATAGCCCAGCAGAAAAAAATGGGCATCAAACCAACCATACACAGAAATTAACACAAAATGGATCATGGACCTACATGTAAGACATAAAATGGTAACACATCTGGAAGAAAACACAGGAGAAGGCTGATGCAGTGGCTCACGCCTCTAATCCCAGCACTTTGGGAGGCTGAGGCAGGAGGATTGCTTGAGCCCAGGAGTTTAAGACAAGCCTAGGCAACATAGTGAGACCTGATCTGTACTAAAAATAAAAAAATTATCTGGGTCTGGTGGCACGTGCTTGTAGTCCCAGCTACTCAGGGGGCTGAGTTGGGAAGATCACTTGAGCCCAAGAGTTTCAGACTGTGGTGAGCTGTGATTGTGCCACTGCACTCCAGCCTGGGTGACAGAGTGATACCCCGACTTATAACAAAGGTGGGAGAAGATCTTTGGGACCTTGAGATAGGCAAAAATTTCTTAAGAATACAGCCACAGGCTGAAGTTGCACAGCATTAAGCATAAGCTTTGAAATCAGAAAGCCTCTCTTTGGGTCCTGTTTTATTACATAACCAGCTGCATTAACCTTGGGTTAGTGACTTGCTTTCCCTGAGCTCAAACGCCTATTGTATGATGAAGTTATAACACTACTTACCTCTCTGGACACCTATAATGTCCAGAGAACTAATGCATGTGAAATGCCCTTTAAAAGTTGTGATGCACCATATAAAGTTTGGCTAAATAGAAGAAAGTTTTGTGCATTATAATTATTCACACATGTACCTAGGCACAGCTTCTCATCAGCAGTTCACAGTCCACACACCTGTCTGCCTTCTCACTTGGGGAGTATGCTGGGGGCCTCGATGGCCTTCAACTTATCTGGGGAAGTCTTCCCCCACCCTGATCCCACACCCTTTTCCACACCAGCCGCCCAGTTGCCAATCAACTGCCTTCCCCAGCCTCAGCCCATTAGTAGTGCTCCCTGGGGGAATCTATTTTTTAAAGGTTATTAGCAGATTATTG
Source organism: Carlito syrichta (assembly GCF_000164805.1). Lineage (NCBI taxonomy): Eukaryota > Metazoa > Chordata > Mammalia > Primates > Tarsiidae > Carlito > Carlito syrichta. The sequence goes on from NW_007253296.1 coordinate 76,461, forward strand.
GTTCTTTATCAACCTCAGGCCCCAATCTTCAATCTCCCAATGAAGCCATTGTCGCCTAATAAGATGCACTTGATAATCTTGGCATGAAGGTGGTGGAGGGCCTGGCGGGGGTGGAGGTGGCTGGAAGGAGAGAAGGGTTAACAGCACCGCCCCAGCCCCCACCCCCTCGGTCCTCAAATAGCTGAACTACTGTATGTTGTAGTTTTCAACTGCAAATCATCTTTAATAGCAGACATCACGGGATGGCTCATTACATTAAGCTATTTTTCATGCTATCTCCTGTAATATCCTCTAATCCAATGCGTTTCAAATCACCTCGGGCTAAAATAAGAGACATAGCGATGTAATAGCCTAGTGTATTAGTGGGTTAATTGCCCTGTTGTACTCTTTCTAGTAGCTATCTCTGGAATGACTTCTATATTAATTGTAAATTGCTTAATACATTTAACTCCTTGCCACCGCCCTATCCCCTAACGAAGGAGGCCACTACCCAGTTGCTTGATGGGAGTGTGTGTGTGTGTGTGTGTGTGTGTGTTTTGTGGGCAACTCTGGTTCCCCTCTGTCTCCTCGGTCCAAGATGGAAGTGCAGGCTTGGAATATACTTATCAATCTAACAAGGGGAAAGGAATGAGATCAGCATTTATTGAGCACCTACTATGCCAGGCCTTGGGCTAGGCCTTCTCAACAAATGATGTCTCATTGGAGCCTAACAAGATCCTGGGTAGTGGCAGTATTCTTCTCAGAGGTCATGCAGCTTGTTCAAGGTCACAGAGTTATGACATGATGAAGCTGAGGTGGCACCCAGACCTGAGGGTTCCTGGAACCACAGTGACTGAGCATGGAGCAGAACCTGGGGACTTTGAACGCTAGGTCAGGTGTTGTCAGCAGGGTCCTGGGGAGCTCCTGGTCTGGAAGGGAAAGACATAGCCTTTGATTTGGGAGGAGTCCCCAGTCTGATGGGGGAGACACAAGCCCTGCACTAGGGGGAGTTCCTGGTCTGATGAGGGAGCCCCAGCCTTTATCATGGGGAGCCTCCAGTCTGACGAAAGGACAGATCATCTACTAAGGAGATGCTCTGGCAAGTGGCAGACACAACCACTGTTCTGAGGAGCACCCAGTCTGATGGGAGGAGTGCAATCTTTTCTGTCTGATGAGGAAAACATAGTTCTGTCCTGGGGGAACCCTCAGTAAGATAGGGGAGACATGGATCCATACAGAGGAAACAGAAATAAGGGACAAATGAATGAGACACAAGGCAGAGTGAATGGACACCGCAAACAGGGTGCTTAGAGCATGAGGGCAGAACTCAGCCCCTTGGCCTGCCTCGGCCACTGGACCAGACTGGGGAGCAGGGAGCGGCAGGAGGCTCAGAGCTCCCTCTCCCTTCCTGAGCCGAGGGCCTCTGCACTGCCCCACGCACGGATCCTCTTCCAGAGCTGCCAGGAAGGAGGACCACAGCCAGGGCAGAGACTGAGACCTCCTCCTCGCCACCACACTGGTTTTCAGAACCCACGGCCCCCTCCTATATCCTCTTTTCCAAAAAGGCCCTCACAGCCTGTGTCACCGGATCAGGGCCTCTCCTGTATTCCCTTCCCTTTTCCTCTCTATGGACAGGTGACAAGTAGGGGATCCCTGAGAAAGAGGAAGGAGAAAAGCTGGGGAGGAAGAAGGAGCTGGAGGAAGGGGGTTGGGTGAGGTGCCCACACAGGGTCACAGGGATGTTTCCCTTCTCCAAATTACCACTTTTCACACCCACACACAGACACACACAGACACACACACACTCAACGGTTAGGAGCACTGTCACCAGGGAGTTACTGGATTACAGAGATTCTGTGTACAGTGTGCTCCAGGCATGTAGTTGGGCAGAGGGACCCAAGTTTCAAGTTGCAGAGAGAAGGCCTCCTTTACTCCAGCCTCGCTCCATGAAACCCCAACGGGGGGCTGTTGGTGAGTGTGGGCCTGTGGGCCGAGGCCTGTAGCCACCCGCTCCCTGGGACGGGTCCTTGGGACAAAGAAGAGAAAGAAGGAGAAAGAAGGAAGTGGAAGGGAGGGAAGGAAGGAGCAAAGGCGCGGGGAGAGCGCGCCTGCCTGGGCGCTCCAGGGGTGGGGGCTGGAGGCGCCCGGAGTCCCGGCGGTGGCGGTGGCGGTGGCTTTGTTGGCGGCTCGGAGCAACCTTGAGCGCCCGTGCTGAGACAGTGATTTAGGTGCTGGCACTGGAGCGTGAAGGTAAATGGCCACATTTCACCGTCAGGAGGTGAGCCGCAGGCGCCCGCCCTGTCCCTTCCCCCAAGGCCCCGGGGCGGGTGGGGACTTGGGGGATTCTGCTGCCCCCTCCCGGACCCACCCCAAGTTCTGCGGCTAGGAGCGTGGCACGCCCCTCGGGTGTGGGAGAGGAGGGTGTGCCGGGCTGGGGAGGTGACCAAGATCCTCAGAGCCGCCTTTTCAGACCTCTTTCTATTTGAGCCTCCTCCTGCTTGGAGGCTGTTTCTTCACCTCCCTGTCGCCCTGACTTGCTCCCAAAGCTGCCTCTAGAGAGAAGTTGAGAAGCGAGTATTGAAAGCCATTGGTACTTTGGGCGTCTAATTCCATGAGAAGTGGGTGGCAGGCAACTCCTGGGTGTGTAGACATCACAGGGAGTCTGTCCTCCTTAGGACCGGGCCTCTTTGAGGGAACCCAGCAGGCCACAGGGCCCAGGGGCACAGCAGGCTGAGGTGGGAAAGTGGGGCCTAATGAACAGAAAGCCCTAGTTCCTCAGACCCCAATGAGTATGCCAACTTCTAATAACTGACGTTTATTGAATGCCTACCCAACTCACCCAGGTCATCTCCTTTACTTCTATAGGGCCTGCCTTATCCCCACAGTGCAGATGGGGAAACTGAGGGTCAGGAGATTAAGGGACCTGCTGAAGGCCACAGGCTGGAAAGGGGTGGAGGAGGCTAGGGACCCAGGCCCCTGAGCCCCCAGTGCTCTGTGGCCTCTGAGAGCTTTGGGGTCTGGATGGGGCGGGAATGGGGTGCTTGTGAGCGTGGGGAATGATGGCATTCAGCAAACCTCACCACTTTTGTATGTGGAAGTCCTGGTTGTAAAAATAAGCCATGCTCATCTTTAAAGCATACAGAAATGTGGGTGTGATTTGCTAACTCCTCCTCCCTTGGGCCCAAGCTTCCTTCCCAGAGACCCTCTGCCCCTCTCACCCGGTGCTGAGCCCCTTGAACCCTCCCAGCTCTGAGTGAAGAAGATATGAGCAGGATGTTGAGAGAAGTAATTCGATTCATTTTGCTATTTTGCTGAGAAAGAGAAGGAAAAAGAAAGAGCCATGTGGGGGCATGCAAGCGCTGCTGAGTAGGGGCATAGCATGGCGGGGTATCCCCCATTCATCACTTTCAGGCTGTGGCAGGGTGGCACAACCAGCCAGGGCAGGGAGGCCTCCAGCCCCTGCCCATCTCCACAGAGGCCAGCAGCAGGTGAGAGGAAATAGCTCTTTGGCTCCACTGAGGCATCTTTGGTCATTATTATTCATAATGGCTACCTTTTATTGGGCACTTATTATGTGCTAGGTATACCTTCAATCATGCCAGCAATGCTATGAAGTATATTGTTATCCCTATTTTATAGATAGGAACACTGAGGCTCAGCCCTGGCCTAAGAAGAGTCCATTGCTGAGGGTTGGTGGAGCTGGGATTGTACTCAGGTTCCCCTGGTCCTGAAGAGTTTCTTCTCCTTGCAGCCTGCCTCTCTACTCCATTGCCTGTGTCCTAGGGGAGAGGCCTGAGGAAGCCTGCCCAGAGTTCAGTAAAGGAGACTCGCATCTGCCTCCCTGGTGTGGTTTTCCAGGGTGCTGTTTTCCTAAGGAGTGTGGGTAGGACACCCGGTCAGGGCAGAGGGTAGTCGGTGAGGTGGGTGAGGTCTAAGTTCTCAGCTGGCCTTATGGTCTCAGGGGCTCTGTGGGCTCCTGCCTGAGGGTTACCCCACCATGGGCAGATAGGAGGCAAAGGCAGACAGAAGAGGGTCACTCTGTGGGCTGTGGCCTGCCGGGCCCTAGGTTCTGAGGGTCCCAGAGGAAGGCGTCTAGGGTAGGGTTTGGGTTGGGAAAGAGATTACCTTTCATGGTCTGAAGCACTCCTTGGAGCAGCCAAAGAAACCAAGCAGAGACATTACATGGGGGTGGGAGGCAGGTATAGACATCACAAGGAGTCTGTCCTCCTTAGGACCGGGCCCCTTCGAGGGAACCCACAGGCCACAGGATCCAGGGGCACAGCAGGCTGAGGTGGTAGGGAGGTGGGCCTAATGAACAGAAAGCCCTAGTTCCTCAGACCCCAATGACTATGCCAACTTCTAATAGTTGACATTTATTGAATGTTAATGTATGCCCAAAACTGTGCTAAGTCTTGTCTGAATCCTGACAACCACTGTATGCAGTGAGAACTATTATCAACCCCATTTGACAGATTAGTAAACAGAGGCGCAGGCTCCCCTCAGCTGAGACTGTCTCCCAGGCCTGTTGCTATTACCGGGGGCAGGAGGGCACAGCATGTAGAAAGAGGGCGCCAACCTTTTCATCTTAGAACAGGGCCTGGCCTGGAGGCCTTCAACAAACAGCTACTCTTATTTTATTATTCTAGGGTTTGGTTTTTTTTTTTTGAGTTGGAGTCTCACTCGGTCACCCGAACTGGAGTGCAGTGGCCACTCCCGGCCACCGCAGCCTCGCCTGCTGGGCTCCAGCGATCCTTCCGCCTCAGCCTTCCGAGTAGCTGGAATTACAGGCATGTGCTACCACGCACGGCTGATTTTTTGATTTATTGTAGAGATGAGGTCTTGCTGCCCAGGCGGGTCTCGAACCCACGGGCTCAGGCAATCCATTCATTTCAGCCTCCCAGAGGTGCGGGATTACAGGCTGAGCCACCGAGCCCAGCTTATTCTAGGGTTTTAGTGGGTGGAGGCTTCTGGCTGGGCCACCTTGCCTTTTAGTTCATTGTCTCTGTGCTCAGCTCTGAGGACCAGGGTCCTGTCCACCTACCTGGACATTAGGGCACTCTTCCCTCCCATCTGTCTTTCCACCTCCATCCTAGACCTTGATCTGCGAGAGATGCATGTGAGAACACATGTGCACACGTGACCACAATCAGGGGAGCAGGTGACTTTAGAGATGTCTCTCATCCTGTGATGACACAGGCAGAGAGCAGGGAAGGGTCTCCCAGAAAAACTCCATCCGGGCCAGGCACAGTGGCTTTAGCTCTTTGGGAGGCTGAAGCAGGAGGACTGCTTGAGCCTAAAGTTTGAGACCAGTCTGGGCAACATATCAAGACTCCATCTCTACAAAAAAAAATTTTTTTTTAATTAGCTGGACATGGTAGCCTTCACTTGTAGTTCTAGCTCCTCAGGAGGCTGAAGCAGGAGAATTGCTTGAACACAAGAGTTCAAGGTTACAGTGAACGATGAAGGTGCCACTGCACTCCAGGCTGGGTGACAAGAGTGAGACCCTGTTTCCAAACAAGCCAACAACAACAAAAACCTTCCCAGGACGGGGTCTGATCCTAGGTCAGGGATTTTTCCAGCCTCCCCCAGAGTGGGGGACTTCAGGACCCCACTCCCACCATTTCTGAGCCAGTGCTGTCACATGTTTGGCTGTGTCCAGCTAGCCTCATGCTGGTGACAAGACCTACATCTGCCTTCACCGTGGTGACAAGACCAGGGGACATCCTCTTTCTGTGGCCCTCTCCTTAGCATCATTGGCTCACCCCATTACCATACTTGGCAGGGGACTCAGATTCCTGCTGGTCCAGCCCACTCTCTTGATAGTAAGGAAAGGGAGGCACAGAGAAGGGGAGTGACTTGCACAAGGTCACACAGTGAGTTGGTGGCAATCTCCTGATGACACTGGGGAAAGCAGCCAGATGAGACTCTCATAGGGCACCCATGAGATTGGAGGGGCCCTGAGAAGTGAGGGCTGCCCCTTACCTCCCCTTTCCCGGGGTGTTGTCAGCCAGAGCACTGGCTACCCCTTCCCCAGCCTCACGCACCAGGTGGAATTGTCTTAATGCAGCAAATTGTTCATACACATGTAAGCAAATATCTTCTCAAATTATCTCTTATCACCAAACAGCCTGCGATGCTCACTGGCTGGAGGGCCGAGGTTGTCTTTCAATCCACTGATGACGGGGAGGGGGTAGGGAAGCGGGGCCAGCTGACACCAAAAATAAACCAGCGGAGCGGGGCTGGTTGTCGCAAGGGGCAGAGCGAAGTTGTCAGGCGGCGAGAGCTTGTGAGGCGGCAGGACGATAATGTGGCATGACACTTCTGAAATGAGCGGCCCGTTGCCATGGTGAGCAGCCAGGAGGGACCGGCTCTCCCGAGGCTGAAATAAAACACGCTTTAAATGATGTTTGATTAGAATTTAGATCATGTAACCGAATGCCTCAGTCCTCCTCTTCCCTGTGCCTTTCTGCTTTCCTCTTTTCTTCTCCATTCTCCTTTTCTTCCCTCTGGCACAGACACACACGTGTGCACACAGGTACACGCCCACACGTTCACACATGCAAGCCTGCATGTACATATATACACATACCTGTCTCCTCTCCCCTTCCTGGTCGCTCCGTGCCTCAGTTGGACCTTGGATGATCAAATTCAGCTCAGAGCAGATGCTGGGCACCCCTTCTGGGGTCATAGCACTGGTCCAGAGGGCAATGGCTTGAGTCTCTGCTCTGGTAACAATAACGTTAAAACAATTCAAATCATCTAAGCCCCTTGTTCATGCAGCCCTTTATCCTTTATAAAGCTCTTCCAAATGCAGATTCATGTTTTGTTCTCACTGCAGCCCTTTGCCTTGTCAAGATCATACCCATTTTCTAGATGAGCAACCTGGGGCTCAGAGAGGCCAAATGTCTTTGCCCAAGGTCATGCAGCTGGCAGGATGTGGACCCAGCACTTCCCTGGACTGCCCTTTGGGTTCGTGGGAGCAGCCTCAGGAAGACGGGAGTACAGGCAGCTCTCTGTCCTCTGGGTGTTCAGACATTGACTTGTCTGGCGTGTTGTGAACACTTTCTTTGCTGTTGGCATTGGCCTGCAAAAAAACATCCAAAAGACAGGTAGAGAGGCTCTGGCTGACTTCTAAAGGGCTCTGGGGCATACTTGGAGGTTTTCTGGCTCAGTGCTCCCATTTTTTTGTTTGGTAACAGGTTTGTGGTGTTTTTCCAGGGCGTGCCGCCCAGGTGAGGATGACAGCCAGTCCTGGGGTAGGGGGGCGCTGCTGCCATTGTTCAGAGTGGGGACAGAGGGCGGGCTGGCACCATATGGACCCAGAAGAGAGTGCTCCCTGGAATCCCCATGGCTCCTGCACCCTGGATCATCTCTGAGGCCCAGGAGAGGTTATCATCATCCTATTCTGTGTCGAGGAGACATGACCTGACCCAGTGTCTGGTTTCTCTAGCGACCAGTGTCTCCAAGTCGCCTCTGTCCTTATCAGCCACATCCATTCATTCAGTCACTTAGCCGTCACATGTCTGCACAGCACCTGCGGTGTGCCCCACTCTCACTACAGAGTCACGCCTGGGCTCCACTTTCCAAATTTGAGGTCAGTGAGGTAGGTGGCCTGGAGACACACCACACACACACACACACACACACACACACACACACACAGGGTCTCCTGTGCACAGCAGGAAGTGCTCCGATAGAGGAGGGAGTAAAGTGCTCTGGGAGTGTCAAGGATGGGAGACTCTTTATCTGGTGGGAATCAAGGAAGTCTTCTCAGAGGAGGTAATGTTTGAAGAAAGAGTAAGAATTTTCCAGGTGGTCAGATAGGAAGGGGTAGCCTAGGAGGAAAGACCTCAGTGTGTAAAAATCCACCCTTACTTGACAGGCTGGTAGCTTCCTGGGTGGGTGGGAGGGTTGTGTCTCTCTCATCAGACTCAAAGTTTCTGAAAGGTAGAGGCTGAACCCCTGTCTTCCTCCCTGAAGACTGGGGCTTCCTTGAGGGTGAATTGGTATCTTCTGTTTCTTTTGTCTTTTGCTCCAAATGGAAGGCACTTATTTCTTTGCACATCCTGTCGGCTCTGTGAAAGCAGGGACTCTGCCTTACACACGTGTCTCCCTCATGTCTGGCACAGGACCTGTTATAGAAAAAGGAGTCACCATTTATTGAGTACTTGCTTTACGTGTTCCTTCAATCCTTACAATAACCCTTTGAGACAGGTACCACCATCATCCTTATTTTACAGATGGAGAAACTGAGGGTCTGGGAGGCTAATTAACCTATCCAAGGTCACACAAATAGCAGGAGCAGAGTCGGGATCTACATGTAGATGGTCTGACTCTGAAGCCCATGCTCTTGCCCCTGAACTCTTGTCAATGGACTTTGTTTTACCTTTGAGTTTGGTGGGTTCAGCTTCCCCTCATGACCTGGGGGGTGGGCGGACAGCTCCTGTAGCCTGGGAGCCTGTGGCTGGGAAGAAACTTCAAGGCAGGAAAGAGTGGGGGTTGTGGCAAGGAGTGGAGCCACCAGCGGGTATCTGGGGTCACCCAGGAGAGGACAGAGGGTGGGACAAGCTCTCAGATCTGGAGGATCCAACCAGTCAAAGTTGGGAAAGGGCAGAGGAAGTGGGGCCGCTGATGGTGATGGGGCCGGTGGGCAGGGACCCATCACCTGGAACCAGGTCTCTCCCTTGTCCCATCCTCTGTCCCTGTATAATCACTGTCAACACTTGAACCTAGCCCTTCACTTCCTGCCCCATGGCTCCTGCCCAGCCCTCAGGAGCCTTTCTCACTTCCTCCTCTCCCTGCCCTCCCCTGCCTTCCTCCTCTGGCCACTAGTTAGCTTCCTAGAACAGATTGGATTGCTTTATTCCTGTGCTCCAAAACCTTCTATGTCTCCCCACGATCCAGATCACCCTGCCTGCTCTCCAGCCCTGACATGATCTGACTCCAACCTGCCTTCCTGGCCTTGCCTCTTTCATCGTCTCCTGTTCTAGGTGGCTCAGTTTCTGGTGTCCTTTCTTATCTGTGCCCTTTCCACCAATGCCCTTACTCATGCTCTGGTCACATGCGTACTCATCTTTTTTTTTTTTTAATTGGAGTCTCACTTTGTCACCCAGGCTGGAGTGCAGTGACATGCTCACAGCCACCACAGCCTCGACCTGATAGGCTTAGGCAATCCTTCTGCCTCAGCCCTCCGAGTAGCTGAAACTACAGGTGTGCACTATGATGCCCAGCTTACTTTTTAATTTACTGTAGAGACGAGGTCTCACCAAGTTGCCCAGGCTGGTCTTGAGCCCCCAGGCTCAGGCAGTCCTCTTGCCTTGGCCTCCCAAAGTGCTGGGATTACAGGCTGAACCACTGTGCCCAGCATTTTTTTTTTTCCTTTTTAAGAGACAGGGTCTCGATCTGTCACCCAGACTAGAGTGCAGTAGCATGATCGTAGCTCACTGCAGCCTCAGCCTGGAACTTCTACCTAGCAGCTACATCTGCAGACTTTGTTCTTATCTTCATGGTAACATGGCAAGACAGGTGCTAGGGATGCCTTTGTGTGTGAGTGTGTGTGTGTGTGTGTGTGTGTGTGTGTGTGTGTGTGTGTGTCTCACTTTGTCGCTCATTGAAGCCTTGACCTCCTGGGCTCAGGAGGTCCTTCTGCCTCAGCCTTGGGACTACAGGTGTGGACCACCACTCTAGGCTATATATATATATATTTTTTTTGGTAGAGATGGGGTCTCAATATGTTGCCCAGGCTGGTCTCAAACTCCTGGGCTCATGCAATCCTCCCTGCTTCAGATTATAGGTATGAACCATCATGCCCAAAGGATGCCATTTTAACTGATGAGAAAATGAAGCTTTAGAGAATTTAGGAACACAGTAGGGAGAGAGAGAAAAGGAGATGGAGGAGGAAGAGAGGGAAAAGGTTAGATCTGGCTCTGACTTAGGCCTTTAACCTTTGATCTCTAATCCTAGAGCTAAATCTTAGGATGGGACCACCATGGTCATTGAGCTCCATGCTGTGGGAGAGACAAGAGGGTCAATAGACTAGAAATGAGTATGTCAACTCAGCTCTGTCCTCGGGGTCAGAGGTGGCCCAGGCCAAGGCCTCTGTAGCCATTAGAGGCCAGATGACAGTTTGATTCGCTGGCTGGGGAAAACCTCGTGTGAAGCCTGAGGTGGGAGGGAATGGGTGAGCAGGGGGACACACAACAGGGACTGGGGCAGTGGGATTACCGATCCTGCGGCCTTTTAACCAAGGACCATCTCAACTGCACAGCTCACCATGTCAGTGAGCTTCCTCGATCAGCACATGCAGACTTTTTGGGAAGGGGACAACCTTACAAGGAAGAACAACATTGGGGGGTGAGAGGTAGAGCCTGGCTCAGCACAATACAGGAGGAACAGCCTGGACTTGAAGGTCAGAAACTTGGGGGCCAGGCCCCATTCAGTTGTAGGGGAGTCCCTGAACATCTCGATGTGCCTCAGTTTCTCCACTGATGAGTTGTGGATGTAAGAGCCCATTTTGCTCCTTTCAGTGGGTGCCACAGAGGTGACAGTGATTTGAGAAATCAGGTCTAGTGTTTTGGGGTGAGTCGGGGGTTAGGCTAGAGGCGGGGTCAGTGGGACCCAGCCCATCACAGTCTCACCCTTGGCGTGGGCAGTTCCACCAGAGTGGATGTCATCAGTGAGATCCATGTGGGATGTGAAGGGGCTTGGACAGGGCTGGAATCTGTGAAAGGATGAAGCCAGGAGGGGTTCTGGTGGACAGGGCCTGTCATTCTACTATTCAGGATCCCTCAGGAAAAGGGTTCTTTGCACCCCCACCTCCCATCAACTGACTTGGAGCCTAGTACAAAACAGTAACGGCAATAAAAACAAAAAGTTCACCTTTACTGAGGTCTTACCACGTGTCAGCCTATCCTAACCCTTTACCTGCATTGACTCCTTTCTGTCTCAGATACTCCATGTAAAGGGCATGATTGTTATCCCTACTCTACAGATACAGGAACCAGAGCTGTTAAGTGACTTTTCTTTTCTTTTCTTTTTTTTTTTTTGAATCAGAGTCTCACTCTGTCACCCAGGCTGGAGTGCAGTGGCACACTCACAGTCACTACAGCCTCAACACGCTGGGCTCAGCCAATCCTTCCACCTCAGCCTTCCAAGTAGCTGGAACTGCAGATGCACGCCACCACACCCAACTACTTTTTTTATTTATTGTAGAGACGAGGTCTCACCAAGTTGCCCAGACTGGTCTCAAACTCCTGGTCTCAGGCAATTCTCTTGCCTCAGTCTCCCAAAGTATTGGGATTACAGGCTAAGCCATCACACCAAGCAAGAGTGACTCTTCTTAAACATTTAAATGGCTTATAAATGGCAGTCAGTCAGTCTCGCATGGCCCAGGGTTTGTGCTGTGCTATGCCCTCAGGAAGTAATCCCAAATACTTTGTGCTTCAGATGGTGACTCCTCAGCTAAAGAGACCTCATTGGCCCCACATGCCAACCCTAAGCAGAGGGACCTCTTCCCCTACCAAACAGAAAACCTAGGTTCAAATCCCAGCCCTGGCTGTTATGCCTGCTTATATATTCTTGGGTAAGATAGTTCATCTGTAAAGTGGGTAGACACGCATTTGCTGAGTACCTATAATGTGCCACATTAAATTTAAATCTCACCACAACCTTACAAGATAGGCATTATTTCTCCATTTTACATTTGGGAAAGCTGGGACACAGTATGGCTAAGGCCACAGTAATCAGGCTGAAACTGAACCCAGCCTATCTAACTGTGAAGTTTAGTTTCTCTCTACTCCTCCGCATTCCTCAAAGTGTGATCCACAAAGCCTCAACTCCTGCGGTGTCAGCTGTCAATAAGTGTGGAAAAAAGCTTCCATGACCAACTTTGTTTAGGAAAGACCTTTTTCAACAAAGTTAAACAGATTCTTTGCTGCAGGACTTCTCAGAGCCTGTATTGTACTCATGTGCCTTGTGTAGTTCCAAAGAAGAGCAGAAATTGTATTAACTAACTCTTCTTTGCTGTGTACAAGTTTGTTGAGAAGTGTTCTTTGGAGCTCACTTTGGGAGATGCTGCACTTTACTCTACTGCTTTCCTGAGAGCAACAATCATGCAGACAGCAGCAGCCACAGTGTCCATAGATGGGATCATCACTGTCATTATAAGCTTTGTTTCAATTGCAGTATTATTTTTCTGACTTTCTTTCTTTTTTTTTTTTTGAGTCAAAGTCTCATTCTGTTGCCCAGGCCGGAGTGCAGTGGCATAATCATGGCTCTCCGCAGTCTTGACCGTCTAGGCTCAGGCGATCCTTCCATCTCAGCCTCCTAAGTAGCTGGGACTACAGGTATACACCATCATGCCTGGCTAATTTTATTTTTATTTTTATCTTTGTAGATACGAAGTCTTGCTTTGTGGCTCAGGCTGGTCCCAAACTCCTGGGCTCAAGCAATCTTCCTGCCTTGGCCTCCCAAAGGACTGGCATTACAGGCGTGTGCCACCAAGTCCAGCTCCCATCCATGTTTTTTGGGAGCTTTTTCAGAACGTTGTCTTTCTCACTCCCCCTCCCCATCTAAGTGCTCTAATTCTTGAGCTCAGGCAGTTCAAACCTGTAGGTTTCACTATTCTTTGTGCCTGGGGCACTTTTGCGCTCACCTCCAAGCCTTGACCTGTGCTCTGCCCCTCTGGTTGCCGTCCCCTCCTTCTCCTTAAGAGCCTTGTTCAGAGAAAGTGGAAGAGGACCCGAGAAGGGCAGTGAGTTGGCCAGGGCCATGTGGTGAGCCCTGCCCCATTTCCACCTTCTCGTCCCCCAGTGCTGGTTTTCACAGACCTCCCTGCATCTGAGAAGTCATCTCTGATGACTTGTCCCAGGGTCAACCTTGAGCTGTTCGGGTTTCCCTTAGTCTGTAATCCCTAGTTTATATTATACATGGTGCAATGCAAAGAAAGGGTTGTTTTTTTTTTTTTTTTTTTTTGGTGCACCATATTCATTTTTTAAAAAACAGCTTTATGAAGTATAATTTTTAGACCATAAAATTCATCCATTGTGTTTATTCAAAAATTGCTTATTATAAATAATTTTTTTACATAAAGAAAGCACAAATGAGTACATACAGAAGGTGAGTTTGTACAATGTAGAACCCCTATGTCCTCAGCACCCATCTCAGAAGCAGGACACCCCAGTCCTTGGGTCCTCCCTTGGACACCCTCCTGCCACCCCAGAGTAGGCAGCCTCTGACGTCTAGCTTCGTAGAGAATTATCACAAAATAAAGCCACAGCCTTCCCTTTCTCCACTCTTCTCTTTCTCCTTCCTCCCTTTCTCCCTCCTGCCCTTCCTTCTTTCCCCCCTTACTCCTCCCTCTCCCTCCTTCTTTCTTACTACTTTCTTCTCTCCCCCTTTCCTTCCTTCCTTTCTCCCTTCTTCCCTTCTTTCTTTCCTTCTTCCTTCCTTTTTTCCTTCCTTCCTTCCTTCAATTCTTCCTTCCTCCTTCCTTCCCTCTCTCCCTTACTCTCCTTCTTTCCTTCCTTCCCTTCCTCACTTCCTTCCTTCCTCTCCCTGCCTTATCCCTCCTTTCTTTCCTATTGGTTCTCATCTGAAATATTATTTGAGGTTTGTATAAGAGGCACCGCAGGAGAGAAGGTAAAAGCCTTCAAAACAGTGACTTGGGAGGTAGCCAAAGACGGGGTCAGGAGCTGAAAGACCTGAGTCCTGGTTGGCCGCTGCCAGCGTGAGGTCTGGGGCTGGTGACTGAACCTCTTTGTGCCTGTTTCCTTATCTGTGAAGTGAGAATGATAATGTGACTGACTTCAAAGCATGTGGAAAAGATTAAATAAGGCACCTTCACCTTGTACCTGCTCACGGTGTGACTGGCTGTAGGAAACTCTCATGAGATCTGCCAGACAATTGCATTTCTTCCTAAGAGAAGACACATGGACGTGAGGTAAGCCTCTGCTGTTAATTGAGCACATACAATATGTGAGGACTTTCCCTCTCATCTTCCACCAATCCTGCAAGGAGAGGCTACTATCAACATTTTACAGATAAGGAAATAGGCCCAGAGAGGTCAGTCCTGAAGACATAGATTGGCAAATGGTGGAGCTGGTGCTTGAACCCAAGGAATTTGGCTTGAGTGTCCATGCCCCTGGCCACTGGGTAAGTCTTACTTTACTTTCTCTTGGGCGCCCTAAGGTCTGGCTGTAGCTGTGAGCTGAGTATGAGGTATGGGTTGTCTTCTGGTTGCTTAAGACAGGATGGGGCCAATCACAGGGCTACCGCTTGGCATGCTGGGAAATCGCCTGGGGGCAGGGATGGGGCTCTGGTGAGGGCAGAGCATCTAGCAGTAGAGGGTTCAGATGCCCTGGGTGTGGGCTTCTTCCTGGGAGCCCAGACCTTCAGCTCCAGGGTTGGTCTGGGGCCCTGCTGCAGGGGCCCCTGGGGATAGAGAAGTGGCCCTGTGGGGCGGCTGTAGCCCATCCTCCTGGGTATTGGAGAAGAGCAGCCTGCCCCTGCAGACTCCGTGTCCTGCCTGGCAAGCATCATGCGAGTGGAGGTTGTGGAGTGGGGCGAGGCAGGTTGGCCATGGGGGCACCGGTGCCGAGTGCCCTGTCAACCTTGGGTCATGGACTGGGAACTCTCGCCAGTGGAGTCTGGCAAAGGGATGTCAGGGGCGTCCCCACCCTCATGCCTCAGCAGGGGCCTCACTTCTCAGCAGGGCTTGGGGGGAGTGTGGACATCACCTGCCCTCTTGCTGGCCTCGACTGTCCCTGCCCTGACCTCAGGGCTCCCTGGGGCTGTCCCGGATGTCTGTATCCATCTTGCCCCAAACTCTGGAGATTCTGACAAATTTCCTATCATTGCTTCCAGCCATGTTATTTAAAGTAATTAACCTTAATTTATAAATTTTTATATCAAACTGCCTTTTAACTTTTAGAACTGGCAGGAGCAGCCTTATCCCTGGGCTCTTAATAGTTCTCCATTTAATCAAAATTCATCCATCAGGTTCCAGTGTTAAATCATCTTTTAATTGGGAGTTACATTCTGGTTAATAGTTTTATAATTCGCCTCCTCTAATAGTTTTTACCACAGGGATCTCGACTCCATTTTTCCTCACTCCATTATTGCCGGCGTGCACTTCTGTGGGGACAGCTTACTGTGGCCCCGCCTCTCTGGCCTCTGCTGGTCGCCTCTTTTGTTCTTGGTGGTCTCATTAATTCCTGAGAAGAGTTCTTTTTCCTCCTCATTACTAGGGCAGAACAGTTCTCCTCGTGAGGGGCAGCCTTCTCGTTTCCACAGCCTCCGGAGCTGGGGCCAGGGCCTGCTCATCTCCAGGAGAAAGCCAGGCAAAGAAAAGGAAGAGATGAAGACAGAGACAGAAGGATCGAGAGAAAAAGAGAACATAGAGAGGAAGGAGGGCAGGTCAGGCCCACAGTGGACATGCAGTTCCCTGGGAAAGAGGCGCAGAGGAGTTTGGAGTGGGCTGGCCTAGCTCGGGCTCCTTCCCCTGCCCCTCAGCTGTGTCTCCTCCTGCCTTCCCAGGAGTGAGGTAACCGGGGTGGAGGCAGGTGATATAGAAGGAAAGTGGCTGCACCTGGGACCCTGGGGCTGCCCGGAGGAGTGGCTGAGGCTGGAGGAAGTGGCAGGGTAGGCCTGGGGACTCCCTGAGGTCAGCGGGCAGGAAGTCCGGTCCACTCCCAGTTCACTTGGGGCTGCTCCTGTATTTGCTGCAGAATCAGCACGTTCATGGATGAGTCCTGGGCCTCCTGCCAACCAAGAGGGCAAGGGTGTGGGGACCCCAAGATCAGAAAGGGAAGAGAGACCTGAGAGACAGAGAGAAGGGGAAGAGACAAAGGTGAGAAAAGAAAGGAGAGGGGAGAAAGGGAGAGAACAGAAGGAAGAGAGGAAGACAGAGGAGGGCTGAAGAGAAGAAGGGTTGGGGCCATTCTGTCAGGGAATCCTGACCTGTGAGCTGACAAGTCTGTGTGGGACATGACCATATACATGTGCATACACAGGCACTCACACAAACCCACACACATGCACAGGCCTGAAGCCAGACCTGGGAGCAGTTAGTGTAGGGGTGACACTGGGCAGGGCTAAGCCTGGAGCCTATGATGGGGTCTCTGCAAAGGCTTTTGGCAGGGAGGTGGGTGGGGGTAAGCTGGAAAGAGTCAGGGCTGGGCTGAGGCCACTGATGTGAACTTCCCTAAAGAAGGGGGACTTGGGACTGGTGCTCCCCTGAAGTCATGACTGCTGAATCTCTATCCTCTACCACCTTCATCTCCAGAGATGGTCTGGGGCCCTGATGCAGGGGCCCCTGGGGACAGGGAAGCGGTCCTGTGGAGTGGCTATAGCCCCAGTAGGTCTCAGCCCCAGCTTCATATTGGAGTCACCTGGGTGGTGTCTGAAAATCCCAATAACCTGGCCTCATCTCACATCCTATGATCATTTAAAAATACTGGGGATGCCAAAAAAATGTATACAAATTTTAAGCAATGTTATCTACATATTACTTTTTGAAGTTGAAGTGAATTACAATAGCAATGTGTAATTACAGAAGTCAAATTGACTTGTACTTATCTTTTATTATTGGTATATACTGAGTATTACAATTTTTTTTTTTTTGAGTCGGAGTCTCCCACTGTCACCCAGGCTAGAGTGCAGTGGCACACTCACGGTCACCGCAGTCTCAACTTGCTGGGCTTAGGCGACCCTTCTGCCTCAGCCTTCCAAGTAGCTGGAACCACAAGCATGCACCACCACACCTGGCTAATTTTTGATTTATTGTAGAGACGAGGTCTCACCAAGTTGCCCAGGTTAATCTCGAACCCCTGGGCTCAGGCAATGCTCTTGCCTCGGTTTCCCAAAGTGCTGGGATTACAGGTGTGAGCCACCATGCCTGGCTGAGTATTACAATTTTAATATAGTTTTTTTCTGTCTTAAAATGTGTATACATTTTTTTGACACCCTCTGTATACCCGCAAATCCTTTGCTATTTCTTCCTTCTTTTTTCTAGGTATTTTTGAGTTGGGATTTCCCTTTGTCACTCAGGCTAGAGTGGAATGGCACAATCACAGTTCACTGAAGCTTCTACCTCCAGGGCCCAGGAGATCCTTCCACCTCTGTCTCTGGAGTACCTGGGACTAGAGGCACATGCCACCATGCCCGGCTACATTTTTTGGAAATTTTGTGGAGATGAGGTCTTGCTATGTTGCCTAGGCTAGTCTTGAACTCCTGGGCTCAAACAATCCTCCCACCTCAGCCCCCCAAAGGGCACCCAGCCTATTCCTCCCTTCCCCTAAAATGGAGTATAATTCCCTTCCCCTAGAATGTGGACTTATTATGAAAAACAAATTAAAAAAGCAGAAGTGCGTGATTTAGGTTAGGTTATAAAAGGCACTGGGGCTCCCTCCTTGTACTTTTCGGGATCACTTGCTCAGAGGGAAGCCAGCTGCCATGTTGTGAAGACGCTCAAGCAGCCCTATGGAGAGGCCTAGGTGGCAGGGAACTGAAGCCTTCTGCTGATGGCTTCATGAGTCCGCTTGCAGATGCTCCAGTGCCAGCTGCCATCTGAACTATAAGCTCATAAGAAATCCCGAGTTACGCCCACTTGGCCAAGCTGCCCTGGATACCTGACCCTCTGAAACCATCTGAGATAATACTAGCTATTTGAAGGTGCTAAATTCTGGGAGGGAAGGTAATTTGTTATGCAGCAATAGCTAACAAATACACATTCCTTCCATCTGCATCCTGTGGGTGGGGCGGGTGTGTTTAAAAGCTCCCCAGGTGACTCCCACGTGCATCCAGGATTGAGAACTGCTGCCCTATGGTCTGTGTGTGCTCGTGAGAGTGTGTGTGCTCATGCCATGTGCATGTGTGTTGGGGAGGCACCGTGTCACACACATTTGCCAGGGTTTGTAAGTATAGGCACCTCCTCTCATGTGCTCTTCTCAGAACACAGCAATGTTTGACCCAGGTGCTCATGACAGGGCATTGCTCAAGCAGGTCTGGGATCCTGGAACACGTCTTGGGGGCTTTGTGATCAGAAATCCCTGGGCTGCTCACCACTTCCTCTCTCTGAGTCCTTCTGAGCCTCAAATTCCCCACTTGTGAGGTGGGGACATGCAGATCATCATTCTGCCTGAGATCTTGCGGATGCAATGTTGAAGCTGGCTGTGTGCCTCCTGAGGTGGGTTTGGCAATATTTTGGTAGCACTGACTTTTGTCATAATGGCTTGGTGTCACACAATTCGGCCTGCAGCTGTGCAGACACTAAAGCAATGAAATGCATGGTCCTCACTGCAGACCTGACCTGGAGGAGGGTCTGCCATGGGTGGGAAGGCAATTTTAGTCATGTTTGGATGAGGAGTTGGGATTTGGGGCAATAGTCTTGGCCTCCTCAGTGCCTCTGCGGGACGAGGAGTTGGTCTTCACATACTGGAGAGTGAGGATGTCGACCCCGAAGCAGCAAGCAGAATAATAGTTGACTTCTTTTTACTGAGGCAGGGCTGCTCCCAGCTATCCTGGACTGAGCCTCTTGTCTTTGCTAGGCCTCAGTTTTCTCATCTATTAACTGGAGGAGCAAGTGATCTGCCACCTCTTCTATGTGGCATACTGTGTCTTCCACCACAACCCCTGGCATACCTCTTGGGTAGCCTGAGAAGAGGGCCCTCAGACGCTCGGACACAGCCCCACCTGAGGCCGTACATCCCATTCCACTGGAACCAACTTCACCCCCAATGGTCCCCATCTAGGCCTTCAGGAAACGTAAGAAGGAGGGGAGGGGTCGCCACACACCTGCCTTTGCCCTCCGTAGCAGGGAGCAATCGAGGAGGACTGTATGGAGGAGCAGGGGGTTGATGTGCAAAGGCAATTGGGTTTGGAGTTTCTTGATGGTTGGAATGAAATGCCTCATTTCATGTGAGCCTACCATGTGCCCCTGGAATACTGTGCTCAGACATTGTGATATTTAAGCCTCATGACAAAAAGGATGATTGGTGCCGTCTTACAGCGGAGGGCTCTGAGACTCGGGAAAGTTAAGGAATTTCCTTGTTCAGTGTAACACAGTCTAAGGAATCAGAGTCTAAGGGTCAGAGACCAGGCCCAGTGAACGCAAAGCCTGGGCATCTCTGGGGTCTTGGGGAGGAGAGAGGCCATGGACCCACTTGTTCCCAATGGGGCCACTGACCTCACTTCTTGTCCCCTTTGGAGACTGTCACCAGGTTAGAGGTGGGTGGGTGGAAATGATAGTAGAAGTGAGAGGTGCCCCTGCAGCTAAAGGACTTGGGTTAGACTTGTGGGAAGAATGTAGATTCTGAATGTCCAGGGTGGGATGATACAGGGAGCCTGTGGTGCCTCTTCCCTGGGACACTCAGGGGCTGGTCAGGAGCTCAGTCTTCCCTCTCACACAATTTCCCTGAACTCAAAAGGGGATAAGTGTCAGTCCTTGGGGAAGGCAGGGGAGTCATAGAAACTCCAGAGCTTCCATTCCCTCACTGCTGGTGAACCCACAGGGCATTCCTGGGAGCTCAGGGTTATTGTCATATCTACAAATGAGCAACTGAGATTCCAGGAGTGAAATGCCTTGTCCAGTGCCCTTTCACTGGCAGGTGGCCAAATCCACTTCCAAACTCCGATTCCTTTACCCCAGAGCCCTGCTCCCTCCTGCCGCAGGAACGCCTCCCACCCCCATGGGACACAGATGCCTTTTGGTCCTAGTCTCTGCTTTCCTGTTTTCTCTGTGACCCTCTGTGTCCCCTGAGCGAGCCTCAGATCATCAATGACTCTGCCAGTTGGGAGGCTTTGTAAATTGTAGTGTCACTGCCACTGAGGGGGTTCTTGCCAGGCCCCCCATCCTGTGATGACATCCTATGAGGATTGTTAAATAAGGAGTCATAGTCCCCACAGCACATGACCAACCTTGACTCTTACCTTTGACAAGTAAACTCTCACGGATCCCATTTCACAGATGAAACAGCTGATGCGCAAGAAGCCTGAGTTGGCCCCTTTCCCTTCCTCAAGGGGCTGGAGTAGCTGAGACCAAGTCCCTGACACAGCTGCATGGGCCTGGTTGGTTCTGGTCTCTGGCAGAATGAGAGGTGAGCTCAGGGACAGAGAAAGAGGGAGTGGAGCGAGCAGAGCTCAAATGCAGAGCTGGTCTTGGGGCTGAAGAGCTGTGTGTATCTGTGGGGTCTGAAAAAGGGAACAGAGAACTGGCTTGGTGCTTTGCAAGCCTGCTCCTTGGCTGCTGGAGGCCCCCTGGGGGGGTGGGCATTTCATATATCCTGTTCTTTTGACTCATCTCCCTCTGTGGGGCAGAAACTATTACTCTGATTTTACACGTGAGGAAAGCCAGACTCAGAAAGGTTAATTAAATTGCTTGAGGTCACTCAGCTGGTGAGTGGGAGGAATCAGGATTTGAATTCAGGCCTGGCCCGGAAGTCTGGTCTCTTTCCATGCTGCTGCGTGGGTGGGGTGAGGAGTGGACATGGAGGGAAAGCGGCCATCATGCCCTGCTCCCCACCCCTCAAACTGGGGCTGGAGAGAGGGGCACAGGCTAGGAGGTAGAGGGACCATGAGGGCTCAGTGATGGCAGGGTGGGCAGGCACCCTGTGGTCAGACCGGGAGAAGTTAGGCTGCAATCCAGGCGCGACCACTTCCCATCCATGTGACATTGGATAAGTCCCTTAGTCTCTCTGGCTCTGTATAAAGCAAGTGTCTGTGAGGTGTGTTCCGGATGTTCAGTGAGTAAATGAATGAAAAACAAATGAAGGTGTGAGGAAGAAGCCCACTCATTCTAACTAGAGTCACAGGCTGGAGTACCATCTTGACTCAGGACAGAGTCCCTGCAGGGACCTAACCCCCGATCTCCGCCTCTCTCAACCCACCTAAATTAAGCCCCCCAGCATTCCCTAGATGCCACATGGATGTCAAGAGACCCACTGATAGGTGGCAGGTGAGGGTGCACATACTGGTGGCCCCAATTGGCTGCCTGTCACACCAGGGTGTCCCCTCCCCTATGAAGTCGCCCTGAGATCTCTCTATCCCAGCTAGGTTAGTGGCTGTTAATTAAACCAATTGTTGGACTTAATACCCATCCCATTAACATGTCTCCTAGACCTATTAATCACAACCAGTGGAGGAAGGGGATGGAAGCTTCGGGTGGGGGTGGAGGGTTCTGAAAACCAAGCCCAGCTACCTCAGAAAAAAGAAGGGGCCTATGATACTCAAGCCCATCGTTGTTCCCTCCTGGGCGTCTTGGAAACTTTGATTCCTGCCTGAGTTCCCAGAAGCCTGCTGTGTTAGCATCCCATGGGGTCCAACTGAGGCCTTTTGGCCACCATGACCCTTGGGACCCCTCTCCCATTCAGCCTCTGCAGAGCCTCTGGGGCAGTGCCAGGGAGAGGAGGAGGTGACAGCCATGGGTACAAGGCAGGGACCCAGATCTCTCCCGTGGGGGCAGAACAGAGACTGGGCGGGAGTAAGGCTTACAGTTGGAGAGCTGGATTATCCCTGCTCTGCCACATACACCTATCCCAGTGCTGTTCCCTCTGTAGCTCTTTGGGGCCAGGTGGGGCCCCCCAATACCTCTGTTCTCTGCTTAGGCCTTCCTGGAGGGTGGGTGGACTTAGAGGCAGATGCTGCATCCACACAGGGATGCTCAGATGATCATCAGGCCTTGTGCCTTCTTCCTGCTTCTCTCCCAGCTGGGCCCTCCCCACTGCCCCCAGTGTCAGGGGCCAGCTGGGGCAGGGAGGGAGCCAGGGTGGGGCCATCTGAAGGTGCATAAATCATTATTGGCGAAGACCTCAGCCCTGAGCCGCCGGGTGGAGGCTGCTGCTCATGGTTCAGGCCAGGGCATAAATCATAATTCCCCTACAATAGATCCTTTTGCAGCCGCCATCAGGAAAACTGTGTTGGTTTTATCGATTTTTTGACACGGGGGCCTAGGCAGCGGGCGGCTCCTGAATCATTATGAAATGAAACTGATTAGGAATTCATGGAATACTAAATAAACTTTACGAGCCCGTTGTAAGTTTTTTGATGCATGGGGAGCGGAAAATGAAAACTAATGATATAAAAATTACACAGCGTGCTGAGTATTATTATACCGCTATTGATTTGTTTCAAACTGTACATCAAAATCGAAGAGGGCCGGGGCGGCTCCTGCGGCGAGACTGGGGATGTTTGGCCTCACCAGCACTGGAGGACTTTTTCCCCTTCTATTTTTATTTTTTTCTTTCTCTTTCCTCTAGCTTCCTGCTCTGTAATCTGACTCCCTTCTCCCCACCCCCACTTTCCCAGAGAGCCCCAGGAAACCATCTATTCATCCATCCATAGGGCAGCTCCATCCAGGGCTCAGAACCTGGATCCTGGCCCAACCTGAACTCCCCAGCCTCCTCCGGTCTCTTTCTAGGGCTGCATTTTAAACCTCTTTTCCTTCTGCCTCCCCTCTGTTTCTCTGGAGAAGGACAGTGTGCTTCAGAGAAAAGAGTTAAGGTTTGTTTCTTGTGTAGCATCTCCCCGTGTGACCTTTGGCTTGCTGCTGTGCCTCTCTGGACATTGTTCTATATAGTAAAAACATTGGACTTAGATCAAGGTTTCTCAAAGTGTGGTCTGTTGATAGCTCCTATATCATCTTCAGAGCCTTTTAAAAATACCAATTCCTTTAGCCAGGCGTGGTAGCGTGTGCCTGTAGTTCCAGCTACTTGGAAGGCTGAGGCAGAAGGATTGCCAGAGCCCAGCAGGTCGAGGCTGCAGTGGCTGGGAGCGGCCACTGCACTCCAGTCTGAGTGAAAGAGTGAGACTCCAACTCAAAAAAAAAAAAGAAAAGAAAACCAATTCCTGGGCTCCCTCCTTAGATGAACTGGTTCCAGATGGGGGTGCGGTGGGGTCTGGGAATCTGCATTTTAAAAAATTACCCATGGGACTTTGGTGCATGGCACTGCTGATTTGAAGAGACATGTCTAAGCTACTTATCCCACTGGGTTGTCAGAGGTGGCCTTAAAGCTGTGAATATCGCTCTCTGTATTAGTCAGCTTTTGCTCGTTTATGGTATAGTAACAAACAGTCCCACAGTCTCAGTGGCTTTTGCAACAGAAGTCAACTTTTGGTTCATCTACGTATCTGCTGTGGGTCGTTTGTGCTCTGTTCCATGTGTCTTCCTTCTGGAGTTCAGGTTGAAAAAGCAGCCCCAGTCTGAGCCATGCTATTCTGATGGCAGGGGGAAAGAACAAGAAAGGTGGTAGAGGCATGTGGTGCTCCAAAGGATTTTGCTTGAACACGGCATATGTCACTCCAACTCCATTCTATTTGCCAAAAGGAGTCATATCATCAAGTCTGACATCAGTGAGGTGGGAGGTACATTCCTCCCTCAGGGATGGGAGCGGGGGAGTCCTATAGGGATGGGTGGGGAGAGAATCCAGTGGTAATGTGCTATGCCACATCCTCCTGGGCTTGTCTTGGGTCCAGGCTGCCCCAAGATTGGGGGTCCAGGGTCTTGTGCTGCTACTTTACACAGTTATGTGTTTCTATGACAATTGTCCACTGATTTCTTCCTCTTCCCGCTCTGAGATCCTGGCCTTCCTCTGGGGGTCTTCAGTGGCATTAGCCCTGTAGCTCTAAGTGTTTCTGTTTCCTTTCTTTCAGGGACCCGGAAACACTCAACCCTGCTCCCGCCACCACCTTTTTTTTTTTTTTTTTTGTGAGCTTGAGTCTCATTTTGTTGCCCAGACTGGAGTGCAGTGGCATGATCATGGCTCACCACAGTCTTGACCTCCTGGGTTCAGGTGATCCTTCCACCTTAGTCTCCCAAGTAGCTAGGACTACAGGCATGAGCCACCACGCCCAGCTAATTTTTTGATTTTTTTGTACATACGAGGTCTCACTATGTTACCCAAACTGGTCTTGAACTCCTGGGCTCAAGCAAGTCTCTCACCTCAGCCTCCCAAAGTGTTGGAATTACAGGCATGAGCTACTGTGCCTGGCCTTTTTTTTCTCTTTTTTGAGTCAGAGTCTTACTCTGTCACCCAGGCTGAAGTGCAGTGGCATGATCACAGCTACCACAGCATCGACCTGCTGGGCTCAGGTGATACTTCCACCTCAGTCTCCCGAGTAGCTGAGCTACAGGCGCACACCACCATGCCTGGCTAATTTTTTTATTTTATTATAGAGACCTTGTTGCCGTGTTGCTCAGGTTGGTCTTGAACTCCTGGGCTCAGGCAATCCTCTTGCCTTGACCTCCCAAAGTGCTGGGATTACAGGCGTGAGTCACGATGTCCGGCTAATCCCAATCCTTAATGAAACTGCTGTAACAATTAGAATTCTTTTGTAAAACTGCCTGTCCTTTGAATTCAGAGGGTTACAGTTGTATATTGGATGGATACACAAGGAAATTTGAGGTTCAGTTCCAAAAGAGATAGATTTGGGGCAGATAAAAGCCATAGAGTTTTATCCATGGAGGGTTAAATTTTGTGTATTAGATTTTCTTAAAGTGTAATGCATTCAGTAGCTTTCATTTTAGTGAATGTCTGCTTTTCACAAGAGGTAACTAACTCATGCCAGTTATCTCTTTTGCTAGTATTGTTTATATCATATTCAACTTCACATCAGCCTGAGTCTCAGAGGCTGAACTCGTCCCCTGGACACATAGTATAGCATTCCCAGAGCCACATGACTGTTCTGATCTGGACATGCCAGGGTAGCTTCCTCAGGAAGCCCATTTATACTTGATGTCCAGGGATCATTTATAGGGGACCCAGTGCACTAACTTGGGTCTGGGAGATGTCAGGAATGTCAGTGACTCAGGCCTGGCTCTTGGGACCTTGGTACTTGGCATCTCTCTGGGGGTACAGAATCTCTCTCTCTCTCTCTCTCTCTCTCTCATTCTCTCCATACAAACCTTTTTAGGACTGGAAAAAATAGATCACACGATGACCCAGAAGGACACAGGAGTAAAAGTCTTAAGGTTTGAGTTTGAATCTAAGTTCTGCCCCTAACTTGCTGTGTGTTCTTGGATAAGTTACCTTTTTTTTTTAATCTTGGTACTTAGTTTCTTCCACTGTCAAGGATGAATTTGGACTCAACCCATCTGAGATCCCTTCTAGAAGATTAGTGTGGGCAGGAGCTAACACACCGTCACAACCCCCACAAGATGTTGATGCCTAGCTCAGTCTTAACTCTTTTCAGTTTGGGGAAGGAGGCTGATAGAAACCCAAATTCAAACTAGCTCAAGTGCAAAGAAGAAGCTATTGACTACTGAAAAGGCTAAAGGAGTCTTCAGTTGCAGTGTGATTCAGAAGTTCAGACAATGTTAGCAGAGACCTGTCTTCATCTCTCAGTTTGTCTTGTCTTTCCCTGGTCTGACTGCTTTGTTAGGCATGATCTCTCCTCATGGTGACAAGATGACTGCCAGTAGCACTGAGCCTACATCCTAATGGCTCAACAACTTTGTAAAAGGTTGCTTATCTTTTTGGATAGTAATGGTAAAATTCCCAAGACTGAATTTCATTGACCCATCTTAAGTCATGTGTCTATCCACGAACCAGTCTCCATAGCTGGAGGCAGAGGGAGAATTTCAGTCCCATGGTCATCCCTGGAAAAGGTGTGGGCTCTGCAGAACCCATGGGTGATAGGAAGGGGATACAGACTCCAAAGAAAACTTGAAGTTCAATTTCAAAAGAGATAGGTTTGGGGCAGATGGAAGCCATAGTTGTCCACTGAGGTTAGGGGCAGGAGCAGAAGGCAGGATGAGGGTAGAGCTGGTGAGGCTCTTGGCCCCAAGTCATGTCCGGAACTTTAGGGGCTGCTGGGATAAAGTTCAAGGCTAGGGGTGAGGGTCCTTCACATGTTGGGGGAGCTTGGAGACAGTAGTGGAGCCCTGAGGCTGCCCCAGGTGAGGGGAAAGAGAGCCTACTGTCTGCTGCCAGCACCCCCATTTCTACAAAGCATGTTTGGTAGCGTTTCAGTCAGGTGATCATGAGCAAAGCTTCTAAGGTTACAGACATGGGTTCACAGCTCGCTCTACCCCATCCCGGCTGTGTGACCCCAAGTCAGTCTTGTGTCCTCTCTGAGCCGCAGGACTGAGTGAGACGATGTGAGTGCTGGCCCCACCCTGCTCCAGGAAGGAGCTCAGGCAAGACTCCTTTGCCCCCTGGTCCTAGAACCTGGTCTGGCATGCAGGGTTTGTTCCCTGAACTGATAGGGCTGCTATGTCTTCCGTCAGGGCTGGGTCACATTAGCGGTCATTCCCAGTCTGGATGCTATGCCTGCTCCAAGGTCACACAGTCCATGAGAAGCTGTGGAATGGAGTGACAGGGAGTGGCTGATAGGGTCCTCCACACATGTGGCTGCCACTGTAGAGCCCGAATGTAGCCAGACCCCCTTCCGCCTCTGCTGTCCCCTTACACCCATCCTAGAGTCATGCATCACATATAGATCCAATCCCAAAGTGTAGGTGGACAGTGAAGATTTCACCGAGAGCCAGGGGTGCAGATTACACCACACACCATGCCAGACAAGCCACACTGCCACCGAACCTCTCTCTTTCCTCCTTTGTGATCTCGTGCTATGCAGCGCTTGCCCCCTCCTTTCCAATCCCAGTTGCTTTAAAGAAAACAAAACAAAACCAAACCCTCCTGCATCCCTAATATAGCAAAGCCAAGCCCGATAGGACCAGACACCTGCGATTGTTCCACTGGGGCCTCCCTCGACCATCTCCACCCCCATCTTGGCACTATGGCCAGCCACACAGTCCCCACCCAGGCCTCTGTGCCCTGTGTGCCCAGTGGCTCCCATGAGCTGCCCTCCACGCTGAAGCCTAAGGCTCAGAGAGGAAGCACGACTCGCCCCACGTCACCAACCCCCACTCAGGGCTCCTCTGGCTGTGCCCCTGGGGGGTTCCAGGTTTGGTCTGTGTGCCCATTTGTCCCTGCCGGTGGGGGTGGGGGAGGCTGGATGGCTCCTGGAGGGCTGATTCCCCTTGTGGAGTTTGGGGTGCTACACACATCAAATTCAGATATGGTTCTCTCAGGCATTCATTCATTCCTGACCGTATCGACTCCAGAATTGAGTGCTACAAGTAAGAAGGAGTTTAGCTATTATTCTCCTACTGATTTGATTTAATGTTTGGTTTACTCCTGTCCCTTCACCCCTCCTCCCTTCATCAGTTTGACATTTGCATAGTGTTTCCCTGCAGTTGTGTCTAACACACGTGGGGTTTTTCTGGTAACTCCCTGCTTCGGCTTGAATGGCTTTCTTTGGGGGAGTTTTGAACTCACTGAGGCATCTTCCTCCTCCCTTGCCCTGGACTTTTTGTTCCTTCCACCCACTGGGGAGAAGCGTGTGTCGATAACCAGAGTTTTGGCCCTCTGTGAGCCTGGAAGCTTCCTGCTGTCTGTGGCCTTCAAGTATTTCTGACTGTGCCAGATGGGTGGGGACCTCAGGGTGTCCACAAATAAGTCTGTCCCTGCTGCTGGGTAACCTTAGCCCTTCCACTGGCACCTCTGCTAATGGCTCTAAATCCTTAAGGTGTATCACTGCTCAGCCATTAGGGTGGGCATGTCCTGTCCCCTCTGTTCCCTCATCTGTCTTTTGTTCGAAGCATCCCCCAGCAGGCCGCTCAGGCCTCAGAGTTGAAGGATACCCGGTTGTCTTAGTTCGCTGTCCCCCAGAAGCAGACCCAAGACAAAGATCCAGCGGAAGTGGTTTATTTGGGAAGTGAAGAACTCCAGAAAGGGATGTGGGGTGACAGGAAGGACACCACTGTGAGCAGATAAGCTCAGTCCTGTCCCAGTTCCCCAGGTGACTCAACATGCCTGGGTATCACCCTGGGTGACAGAGAATCCAGTCAGGGCCCATCCTTCCCACTAAAAGATTCCGAGCTGGGGGAGGCAGGGCCCAGTGGAGACAGGGAGGTCTTTGGCAGAAACCTGCAGATTTCTGCGTCCTAACTCCTATTCCTGGACCCCTTTCTCCAGCTGGCCTGAGAGCAGAGCTGAAACCCTATGGAACCCTAGGTCCAGGGGGTGAGGGGGCTGAGGTTACCAGGAGGCCACTAGAAGCAGAGGAGGAGGCCTAACCCAGGCAAAAGCACCGACCACAGAATGGTCATAAACCAAACATTAAATCAGGAGGTGATCCAGCGACTAAAAGCGATTGAGTTGAATCATCACCTGCCCGGGGATGCTGAAGGCAGAAGGCAGGGAACTAGCAAATATTAAACACCTTCTGTGTACCAACCCTGGACATACAGAACTAAAATGCAAGCTCTTTAAGGGCTGGGGCCCATGTTTTATTTACCTTTGGCTTTCCAGTGCCTAGCTTTGTACACGGCTCCTGGTTTAAAACCTAAAATAACAGGAAAAATAGCTGCCATGTACAATCACCTGATATATTTGTGGTTATGAATCCTTGCAACAATGATTCATGGTAGCTACTGTTCCCTCCATTTTACAGATGAGAACACTGAGGTTCAGTGAGGCTGAATACCTTGCCCCAGGTCGAATGTTTCCTACGCAACAAAGCAAGCACCAGAACTTGGGTCTGTTTGCCTTCCAGGTCCCTGATTTTTCTCCCCCTTGTGATAAGTCCTTGCCTCCACTGGGAGGGAGGCTGGACTGTGGATGTCCCTGGAAGCTCCTCTTGCTTCTGAGTTTCTGTCTTGTTAGCTGCCATCTCCCTCCACCCGCAACCAACCGCAAAGAAAAGGAAAAGTCCTTTCCTCCTCCTCAGGTGGCTCGTGGTGGATTACTTAGCGCTTGACACGGCGTGTCTCTGTGTCACTGTTCCCGGGCGGAATTAAATCAGGGCAGGAAAATATTAATTTGGAGTTGGGGATGGAGGCCTCTCCTTTCCAATTACTCTCCACCCCGTCAGGCTGATCCTGGCGCAAACAAGGAAGGAGGCTGGATTAATTGCTTTGGACTCTGCCCCATTCTGGTCCCAATTACTGGGCCGGCTTGGCTCCCAGCATTATGAAGCACACTGCTGTGCAGGAAATTGTGTGAAATTTTAACGGATTTTCAGACGCAGTAATAGAGCACAGGATTCGGGAGCAGCATTTGCAGGGCAGCCAGGCCCTCTGTGCCATGGCTGAGGTTAAGTTGTTTGGGATTTCTTTGTGGATTAAAGGATTGTCTGGTTAACCCCAAAACCCCGGGCCACCAGCACTGTTCAGACTCTGACCCTGCAGAGGCAGAGTGGACTCCTGGAAGAAAGGAAACTCGCTGCCTTCATCGCAATAATACCATTTTTTGGACCTCCACAATGTGCCAGGTGTGTGCCCACAACATCTGTAAGCCTCAACCTTTGAAGTTCTTATTAATCCCCCATCATATAAGGGAGGAAAAATTTGCACAAGGTTACCTGGCTGCTTAGTGGTGAATCCAGAATCTGAACACAGCTCTGTCTCCAAAGCGACCCTATTTTCTGCACCACTGGGCTTCCTGCTTTATCTTCTGTTTCTTCTTCTTAAGAATGTCTCCCCTACCACACCAGAATTTCTAGGGTACCCGGTTCTTTCTTGCTCCATCTCTGCATTTTCAACCCCTGACAGGGCAGCTGACCCACAACAGGTGCCCATGAGGGGTTTGTTGAATGGTGCTTAACTTGGCCTGGCACCTGGACTCCAGGATTTATAAGTGGAATGAGGGGGGTGGGCTGGTGCGAACCAGAGGCACCTCTGGGTTCATGAGATGAGCCCCATTTGAGCCCACAGGGATCACACAGAGAGGTTGGGGAGGGGAACATGTCCCCAACCCTACTGGGTAACAGGGGCTGTCCAGGTGCTTCCCCTGTGCAGTTTCTGTCAGTGCTCACCATGACCCTTAGAGATAGCTGGCATCATCCACAGAGCAGAGATGTGGGAACGAGAGGGCTGTGAACTTGTCTGGGATCACACAGCTGGTAAAGGACAGCCTGATCTGCCTAGGTGCCAAGCCTCAGGACTTTGGCTTGCCTTAGTGAGTTGGAGCTGGAAAGATTGGGATATGAGTTTTCTGGGGTGTGGGTTTCTGGCTCTGGCGGTTCCACACCTTTTAAAGCTGTAGCACTTGTGGTTTAAATATTAAACTAAAGTCTACCCACTAATATGTCAGGCTGGTAAAAATGGAACTGCTCTGGTGAAAGAGAGACATTGGGACCCTGTTTCCTGGCCCCTTCCTGCATTCCTTGAGTGGCTGGAAGAGACCTCTAAGAACCCCTGGGCTCTGTGTAGCAGGGTCTGAAAACTAGTGATGCAGTTCCCCTCTCCCAGTTTTATAAAGGAGGAAACCAAGGCCCAGAGAGGACAGTGATTTTCCCCAAGTCGCACAGCACATGGCCCAGCCTAGAAGTCTTCATTGTGTGAGTTATATAAGAAATGCATGGCAGGGCCTTGGCCCTGGGCTGTGACCTAATGTTTCCAAGCAGCTGAAACTTACACGACCTATTTTTTTCTATCTTCTGAGACTTAAGCCTAAAGCAGGGGACTGGAGACCCTTGGGGAGAGGCTTTGAGGGTGTGGGTGGAAATAGGAGATGGTGAGGCCAGCTGGGGCCTCACCTCTGTGCCATTTTCTCCCTCCTCCTGTCTCTGTCCTGCCCTCATTTTCTCCTGATCGTAGGAGTTTTTCTTCCCGTGATTCTTGGCATCTGGCAGCTTCTGACTGGGTTCTCTGCCTGGGAAGGGCACTTCTCCTGTCTATTCTTTTCTGTCACACCCCTGGTGTCTGTAGAGAGGCTAGGGTGACCAAAGCATACCAATTCCCATTCCCAAGTCTCTGCCAGCACCTCCGCCTCACCTGTTCTCCAAACCTGCCTGTAATCATGAACAGAAGAATAAAAAAGAAGGTATCTATTTTTGAAAAAAAAAATCAGACTAATAAAAACCTCTGCAATTAAATGCAGAACTGATCTCTGAGCTTTCTAGCAGCCAAAGCAAAAAAGAAAAAGTTTGTGGTTCCATGATTCTTATTGTGTAACAAGAGGATGCATGTTTTTCTTTTTGGGTCTATGCTCTAGAAAGTTATTTCTGGTGACTCTTTAGCCAAGTGGGCCTTGGGGTGACATAATGGAGGGGGCCTCAGGTCTACAGACCTGCTCACAGCGTCTACGTATTTATGCCAGTTACTTAGAAGTATCAGGACCACAAGCAAGTCCTGCCTCAGGGGAGGTCTCTCTTCTTGTCAAGGGCAAGAGGTGGCTGGTGGCTTGATGGGCAGTGGGGCTCGATCACCGTGTGTCAGCTCTGGAGGCTACAGCACTCTTGTAAAAATGCACTGGGAAAATTCCATGAAATCTGCCCAGCTGAGGCAGGCAACTGCGTAGGAGGCAATAGCTGTGGACTATGGGGTGGAGTGGCTAATGACCATGGAATACAAGAGCCCCTGCCTTGGGGGCCAGGTGTGAGGGAGCAACAAATTATACTGTGAGGGAGGCATCTGGGGAGAGAGGTTGGGTTTGCATTCTGGCCTTACTTCAGCACCTGGAAGGAAATTTCTCAAAGGAATTCATCTAGGGGAATTACAGTATCACTCTTGCAGACCCCCAATATTGCAGTGACTATTATTAGACCTGGCTTGAGGCATGGCACGAGGGGAGGCGGTGGTCTAGGGTGGCTGCAGAGGAGTGGGGGGATGGTGACAGAGCTGGAAAGAGGTGCAGCTGACCTGGAGAAAGGACAGTGAAATGTAACTTAGGGAAGTGAGCACTGTGTAGCTCACAAATCTCAACTCTCTGGTGGGGCCACCACATGGGAAGGGAATCAGTCACTTATGGTGGGGCCCACGGACAAGGATGCTGGAGACTGGAGGGTAGTGGGGGAATGAGGGCAAGGCACACAGGATCATCATTAGCTGTCCAAGTCTTGCCCGCCCCTTTTAGCAAAAGGAGAATTAATTATGTGCAGGGGATGCCCCCTTAATGGCCATCATTTAGTTTAATTTAAGAAACAGGCCCCTCTGCACCCCCCGCCCCTCAGCCAGCAGCACTGCCATTGGCAGTTGCATTGATTAATGGCCTCCTCCTGGATGCAGGAGAGCAGTGGTCTCAAACTGGAGCGTGCCTTGGCATCACCTGAAGGGTTTGCAGGGCTCCACCCCTGGGTGGTATCTGGTAATCTGCATTTCTAACAGGTTCCCAGGTGATGTGGACAGCCCTGGTTCTGGGAACACACTTTGGAAATCACTGCAGTAGAGACAGGGTTTTATGTAGCCGCATCCCAGGACTTGGGATCTCTGCCCTCCATCAAACCCCTCTCCCCCAGGGGCCTCTGATCCAATGGGAGAGGGGCATGGCCATCTCTGGCACTTTATTACCCCCAGGTGCACCCACCTCTCCAATGCTGTGTAAGACACTTGCATTTTCTCAGCATCTCAGCAGCTCTGTCCCTGGGCGTTTCTATTCCAGAGAGAGAGGGAGGAATGCCAAGGGCCTAATTCCTTGACCACTCTGCCTAGAAGCAGCCCTTCTGGAGTTGGATTCTGGGGGCTCCCACTTGTTGCATCCTCAGCCCCAAGCCTGGAGGGACCCATGGGAGGCTGGGCTCCTGTTCTGCAGGTCCCCTGTTCCTGCCCACCAGGTGAGAGAGGTCAGACAGTGAGCATCTCTGGCAGGCCAACAGTAGCAGGAGGGGGCCTACAATTACAGACCTAATTGTGTGACCACAGGCAGGTCCCACCCCCCATGGATTCGGAGCTGGCTCTGCCGGCTCTGCCAGGGCTACCATCCAGAGAGCCTGTTTGCACCTGTGTCAAGGCGCGCTCAGAAAACCTAATTAGCTAGTTTGGTGTTTTATAATTAGGTCCTTTAAAAGAATTCATAGGTGGTGATAATAAACCCATTTAGAAATCTATTAAGCTTTGGGGGAAGTTGAATAGAAACCTTGTAACTATGTGCACACCCACTTTCTTTTCCCCCTCAGTTTCTCTTTCCTCCACTTTTCTCTCTTCTCCTGGTCCTCCCTCCTGCCCTCTTTCCCCATCTGCAACCTCACAGTTCCTGACTCCTCCACCAATGCTACATGTGAATCCCCTTGATTGCTTCCTACGTATCGATGCACTTAATCCTCCCCACGACCCCCAGAGGTGGGTGCTTGCATGACACCCATTTTACAGATGGAGTACCCAACTCAACCCAGCTGAAGCTACATGCCCTTAAGTAACTGAGTCAGAAATTGAAACTGGACAATCTGGCTCTTACCCCCTCACCAAAACTCATTTTGCTCAGTCTGCATCACCCTGCCCACAGCCCAGTGCTCTTGGCTCCAATGTTTCCACTAAGCTGGCTGAGTTAACATTTTACACATTCAATTCCTGTATTCTCAGAGACTTGGTGCCAGGGCTTCCGAGCTAACTTCAGATGGGTCTGTAATGGACAATGGCTTCTAATAAATTTTGCTTCTCTGGCAACTCTTCCCACCTGGATTTCTGCCAAGGTAGTATGTAGACTGAACAGATTGGACCCCTCCCTCCTCACTCCCCCCGCTTCCTTCCTTCCTTTCTTCCCTCCCTCCCTCCCTCCCTGAACCAGAGCCAGGGAGCCAGAGATGCCTGGGACCCCTGAATGCTTCCAGATCTGAATTGGCCTCCCTAGCCCTCTCTGATCACCTTGTTTATTTCCTTCATAGCACTTATAACATGACATATTCTCTCAGAGACTTGCTCACGTATTTATTCACTGGTTGTTATCCATTTCTTCCCAGGAGAATGCAAGCACCATCAGGGTAAGGACTTTATTTGTATATATCTGATTCCCTGAGGTCTATATGGGTTCCTGGTGCAGAGTAGGATTCAATAAATAGTGTTGAATGAGCAAATGTGTTGAATCTGATCTCAGTTTCCTTATCTATAAAATGGGATAACAATATCTGCTCTACAGGATAGTAAAACACGACAGGTGACCGCAAATAGTGGTGCCTTCACTTCATCCCCTCCTGTCTCCCTTAAACTAAGCACCGAAATGCCCAGGGAAGTTCTGCTATTTTAAATTTGCTTGAATGAATTCTTTTTTAGAGTGCAAAGAATTTTTCTGTCACCAAGTGAGCCCTTCTTGACTTCTCTACTTTGGAAATAGGGTCTTTTTGTTTGTATTGGGCTTTCTTAAAGTGGGCTGACTGAGTGTATATCACCACAGAAATGTATATGTTAGTGTCTTGTTACAAGAGCTCATGGTTACGCAGATTCTGAGAGTGTAAGTTCAAATTATGCCTTCTTGAAACACAACAATGACTGCAGAGACATCAAGGTCAGGGTTGCTACTTCTTGGCATTCTCAGCAGAGAGGCTGCACTCTGGTGACAGAGCTGGATTTGAATCTCAGATGACTAGCTGCATGACTGGTTGTATAACTGAATATCTCCTGGACTGAATTTTCTCTTCTATAAAATGGAGGGTGGTTGTAAAATTTGTACCTATCTGACTGGATGTCCAGCACTTTGGGAGGCCAAGGTAGGAGGATTGCTTGACTACAGGAGTTTGAGACCAGCCTGGGCAACACAGTGAGACATCATCTCTACAAAATATCAAAAAAATTAGCCAGGTGCAGCAGTGTAGTTGTCCCAGCTACTCAGGAAGCTGAGGCAGAAAGATTGCCTGAGCCAGAAAGTCAAGGCTGCAATGAGCTGTGATTGTGCCACTGCACTCCAGCCTGGGAAACAGAGTGAGTTTCTGACAAAAAAGAAAAAAAAATTGTACCTATCTTATAGCATATCAGCCCTGTTTTTTGTTTTGTTTTGTTTTGTGTTTCTTTGAGTTGGGGTCTTACTTCATCACCCAGGCTGGAGTGCAGTGGCACAATCACAGCTCATTGCAGCCTTGACTTCCTGGCTCAGGCAATCTTTCTGCCTCAGCCTTCCAAGTAGCCAGAACTACAGGCACGTGCTACCACACCACCTAATTTTTTTGATTTATTGTAGAGACGAGGTCTCACCATGTTGCCCAGGCTGGTCTTGAACTCATGGGCTCAGGCAGTCTTCTCGCCTAGGCCTCCCAAAGTGCTGGGATTATAGGCTTGAGACACTGCATCCGGTCATATCAGCTATATTAAATGAGTTCACAAGATCAATCATTCATTCAATAAAAATTTGTTGAATGCCTACTATGTGCCAAGTGCTGTTCTGAGCTCTAGTGATTCAGCAGTAAGACATTTGATTCTCCATGGGACTTGCATTCTAAAGGGAAATGTTTTATGTAAAACTCTCAGAACTGTGTTCAGTGAATGCTGGCCAGGAGGGTGACTGTGTGCACAGAGTGGCTGTACAATGCCTTGAGTTCCTGCCTCCAGAGGCTCTTCAAGGGGAGAAGACTTACATATGGCTGTAGTCATCTCCATGAAATTGATCTATGGCAAGAGTTGAACCCACTCCTTTCTTTGAAGCTGGGATTCTGTATGTGTGTTGGAAATGAGTGGATATGGGGGAATGTCTGGCATCTTAAACGTGGCATTCAGTGGCCAGGTCTCAACCTCATCTTCCCTTGCACAATGTCTTGCCCTCAGTATGCCTTCACTGTCCACATTTAGCTTTTGCTCCCCCTGTTCCCGGTTCCTGGGCTGCTTTCTTCCTGTTTTTGCAAACTGTCCCCATCCTTCAAGGTCCTCCTTCATGAAACTGTCTTGATCCCTTGGTTGGGAGAAATCCCTCTTTGATTCTCCAACTTCTTCCTCTTGTGTCCTGTGTCCCTCAACCTGTTCACCTGCTGAGCCTTAGACTCCTTCAGGACTACATCCAGTCCTGTTCACTTCCGTGTCCTTGGCACCACAGTGATTTAGTTGAAATAGATTCTCAACAAACATTTTTTAGGCAATTAAACAAACACATGGCTCAGAGGTTTTCTTTGGAATGAGAAGACTTTACTTATT
Organism: Carlito syrichta; assembly: GCF_000164805.1. Classification (NCBI taxonomy): domain Eukaryota; kingdom Metazoa; phylum Chordata; class Mammalia; order Primates; family Tarsiidae; genus Carlito; species Carlito syrichta. Next base: position 112,267 of record NW_007253296.1, read on the forward strand.
CTGGGATGAGAGAGATGAGGAGGAGCCTGGTCTGGAACAATAACAGCCTTTTCTTTGAGTTGGCTGTTGTGCCTGTGTGTAGATGCTTCCACATGTACACCAAAAGCTGTCTTTCTGTGCACTCTCACATGCTCCTTGGGGCCTGGGTGGTTGTCTTGGGTGTGTGTTTGGGGGTGGGATATGGTGGCAGCCCAGTGCCCAGTGATGGATGAGGGGGGTGGAGGTGACTTTCCCAGGGGAAGATTAGCGCCTGGCAGCTATGATTTGTCTCGTGCCCTCCTGTCCTTTTGCTGGGCCCCACTGCAGAGTCATTCATTACAGAGGCTGCTGTCACAGACTGGGGGCAGGGGCTGAGCAATGTGTGTGTGTGGGGGGTGGCAAGCAGGACCCCTCCCCTAGGAGGGACTCTCATGCCAGAGACCAGAGCCCACTCTGTGGCTATGCAGCAGCCTCCTGGAGTTGAGAGAGAGAAGGACCAAGTTGCAATTCACCTTCTGTGATGTATGGTTGCATTCAGGGGCAACACTGTATGATAGGGTAGGGAGGGGCATTCATTCATTCATTCACTTACTTGGCAAACCATTTTACTGCATTCCCACCTTCTCCCTCTCAGGAACTCCCATATATATAGTCTTTAACAGTTGACAGTGTACTTTCACATTCTTTGTATTTCTGGATTCCCTACAAAAATTTTGATTTGCAAGGCAGGCATGTTAAGTCTCATGTTGCAGGGCAGCAAGAAGAAGCTGGAGAAGATAAATTACTTGCCCAAGGTCACTCAGTTAGTGAGAGAGCTGAGACTGTAATCTGGTTCTTTCTGATACCCAGAATTTCTCTTCCTTGATGATCCTCTCCAGTAGTCTCTGCTCTGGTCTGGGTGACATTACTCCCATCCCTGGGGCTTCCATTCCATGAATGGATGTAGTACCTTCCCCATTCCCCACACCTTCATTGTACCAACTCATGGCCACTTTTGGACACAGTGGTGTCAGGCATGGAGGATGTGCAGGAGAGAGATCTGTAGGTTTGAGAGGGAAAGAGGAGACCAAGCTGAGGTTTTCTAAGAACTCTCACCCAAATCTGGCAGGACTAAATTAGTATGGAAAGGAGAGAAGGAGAAAACTGAGGAGAGAGGGAGGAAGGAGGAGAAAAAACAAGAAAGAAAAAAAGAAAGGGAGGGAAGTGGAAGATGGGGTGAGGAGCTTGAAGATGGAGTAAGGAGAAAGGGAAAATAGAAAAGACATGAATGAGACAGAAAGGAATCTGGAGAAGGAAGGGGAGAAACAAGAGGGGAAGGAGGGACGCCAAAGAGGCTGGGGGAGGGCCTGCTCACTCTGGCTAGGGGTGGGAGATTGAAGGCTGAATCGCAGCAGGCAGTGGAGAAGAGGAATAAGTCATAAACGCTGCGGGGGCAAAGGTCAAATATAGACTGATGGCTCCATTGTTTCCCAGCCTGAGAGGAGGACCCTGTTGGGGGCTGCCGAGATGTTTAACCCTTCCCTGCCCAGCCTTTTGATGGCAAGGCAGGTGTGGGGAGGCAGAGTGGGAAAGGCACCTGTGCGTTAGGGATGAGCATGGCGGCTGGAGTTGGGATTGGGCAGGGCACAGGATGGGAAATGGGTGTTGGGAGAACAGACTCAAGGGTCTTCTCCAATTCATAGGAGATAGAATGAAATAAAAACATGCCACCTCTTTTTCTACTGATGTTAGTCCTCTGTGCATCTCTGTAGGGGGAGATTTCCTAAGAAGGAAGTTCTTGGGAAATGGTCCTTGAGTAACATCTATTAACAATGATGATAAATAGTATTAACAACATAAATATTTACTAAATAATAAAATATCAATTAATATTATCAACCATTAATACATATTGCGATATATGCAGTGTTTATGGTTTGAAAATAGCTTTAACAAGCACAATGCCATTTAATCCTAACAATCCTGCGTGACTGGCATCATCAGCACCATTCACCAATGAAGAAATTGATGCTCAGACTCGTCCAGATTGTGCTAGTTAGCTTTCTGAATCCTAATCCACGGATATTTTTGCTACCCCAGAACTTTCCGGGGGCAGTGTCATACTCACTATAGGTGAAAATAGGATCTTTCAGGAAGTATTTGGTTACGAAATGACTCTTGCCAGTTGAGAAAACCAGATGTGATTAGTTAGAGGAGGGTGAGGGGGAAATGTCCGTCTGCGGGACAGATTTCCAGCACCACGGACAGTTCCCATACTGCGGTTCCCCTTCCCTTCTCAGCCCGTCCCCTCCGCAGAACGCTCCTTCTCCGGACGGGTTGGGGACTATCACTAGACTCCTTGAGCCCTCCCGAGGAAGGAACTGGGGCCCCGGGGGACCGGATGCCTTCTCCTCGTGGGCTGTAACTCCACCCCCACCCCCATGATGTATAGACTGACAAAGGACTTAATGCTGTGAATACATAAAGCGGTGGAGGCCTGGGCGGTGGAGGGTGACAGCTGCCCTTTAATGCTTGGCTTTTTAAAGATCATGGTAGAGTTCAGAAAGTATAGTCATGAGGTTTAATGATTTAATGGGGACGACTGGGGAGCAAAAATAGTTACTGCGCCCTGGGGAAAAGTGACTCCTCATACATATTACTTTAGCCTAATGGCCTATAACGCCCTCCCCCCGTGCCCGTGGGGGGAGTCACGCTACATAGCCGCTGTAATACCGAATAGCCTGATTAAATGCATATTAAACAATACTAAATTGGGGGAAAAAAGGCGGAGGTGGTGCTAAATGTATTTATTCTGTAGGGGAAAGATATGACTCCTCCTCTGGCATTGGATGGAAGAAATCCTCTTTCCTAATCTGCTCCCCCAAATATGTGGTGTCCCCATGAAACCTGGAAGGAGGTGGGAACCCCAGTTTTCTGGGAGAAATTTATGGGGATTACACCTCCAAAACTGAGGGGGAGATGCTAGGCATTAAGGGCCTGGAATGCCAGGACTAAGAAGGGCCAGCCAGACCCACTGTCCCAAGAGGTCCATGTGATTCCCAGCATAGAGACCCACCTGCAGATACACAGGTTGATTCTCATTAGTCATTTTTGAGAGACTGCTTTTCTGGGGCTACTTTGGGATTCTTGGGTCTACTGGACTGGTCTCCTTACTTGTGAACCCCTCCCCATTGGCATCAGGGCCCTAGTCCACAGTTTCTAAGATTACTGATTAGGCTGCAGTGAGAGTGCCAACTTTATTCTTTAAGGCATCTGGGTTGTGTGAACCATGCATGCATACTAGAATCACATGGGTAGGTTTTTTAAATGCCAGTGTTTGGATTATGTTCTTAGGAGATTCTGATTCAATTGACTTGGGGTGCATCCTGGGTGCTGGGATTTTTACAAGAGCTACCCAGGTGATTCCAATGTGCATCCAAAGTTGAGAATCTTTTCAGCAGAGTGTCAGAGCTGGGAGAGATTTTAGCGAGCAACCAGTTCAAGTTACTTATTTCACAGATGAAGAACTGAGGCTCAGAGAAGCCATGACCTCTCCAAGATCCACAGGGATGAATCAGGCTCTTGATTCCCAGCCCTGTGTCCTTCCCATGGCACCCCTTCCTTTTTTATGGCAGTACAACCAGAGCCAAGTCAGAACCAGTGATTATGAAGGGTCAGCATCCTGGCTTTCTGTCTAAGACCAGGCAGACCCAAGATAGCATATTTTCCCCTGGACTTGGGTAAGAGGGATGCTTTTTTGGGTCACTCATCTTTGCCTAAGATGCTAACACATGATTTTCTGATGCCAAGAGCCTTCCAGGCCACCTCTCTGGCCCTGGGTTCCATGGCTGACTCATGGCCTCATACAATGAAGCCTTTTAAGAGCATGGGCTCTGAATCTGCCTTGATTTAAATCTTGGACTGCCACTTATTACCAGTATAACTTTGGGCAAGTTAATTCATACTTATGTGCTTCAGTTTTTTTCATCTGTAAAAGGGGAGTAATAACAGCACTCACCTCACAAGACTGATGTAAGGATTAAATGAGTTAATATATGTTAAGGTACCTAGAACAGTGTCTGACATGTAGTAATTGTGATGTGACAGCTACTGTTGATGTAGCATTCTAAATGTTTTTCCCTATTACAGACTGTAGTGCATTAAGTCATCTGTTTATTTACATCTGCTTTTCAAGCCCAGTTTCCTTAAAGATGGATCCTAGGGTTGACACCTTAGATATTTGGTTCCCTCAGATCCTGAATGGACTCAGGTCCCAGTCAGGATCCAAGTTAAGTTCAGCCATTGCCTTCCCCAAAGTGGAAGAGTAAAAAGCCATCTGAAGCTTGGATGAGGAGGAGATAAGGAGGGCAGGAGCACAGTTATGTAGAAGCTCAGTTGCAGACAGGGTGCCAATGTGGAGGTTCTGCCCGTCCTCTTGGGATGTTTGAAACATTTAAGGATACCTAAATAGGTGGTGATAGGTGCACAACCCAAAAAAGCCCACTGGCAAGTAAATTTTTTTTTCCTCACAAGTTGGAGTCTCACTCTGTTGCCCAGGCTGGAGTGCAGTGGCATGCTCACAGTCACCCCAGTGTTGACCTGCTGGGCTCAGGTGATCCTTCCACCTCAGCCTTCCAAGTAGCCAGAACTACAGGCATGTGCTACCACACCCAGCTAATTTTTTGATTTATTGTACAGACAATATCTCACCATGTTGTCCTGCATGGTCTTGAACCCACGGGCTCAGGCAATCCTCTCGTCTCAGCCTCCCAAAGTGCCAGGATTGCAGGCTTGAGCCACTGCACCTGGTCGGCAAGTGAATATTAAATAGAAGTCCTGCCTATCACACACTGTAGTACATTAAGTTATTTGTGTATTTACACCTGCTTTTCAAGTCCAACTTCCTTAAGGATGGACCTAGGGTTTACACCTTAGACTTCATCATGGGAATAGTGGAGCCCATGAGTGATTACTCACCTTTTTATACATCCACAGCCTAACTTTGTCGAGGCACAATCTGATTTCCACATGAAGCTTCTGGTTTGCTTAGCTTAGATGTAGTGGTGAAGGCCCAGAAACCATCCAAGGCATGGGCTGCAGGCCATAGTGCCCTTCCCTGCTCCTAGAAAGCACCTGTCCATGTGTCTTGGGGAAAATGAGGCAGGAGTATGGACTTCAGGAAGGCACCATCTTCTCAGGCTGGCTTCTGCACTTTTAGATGCCTGTCACACAGGACTGTGTGACAGTGGCCTTCCTTTCCCAAGCCTTCTTTCCTGGACAACAGCCCTACTGCCCCCAATTCATGCTGCAGTCTTAGTTAATCCTGCTTCCTTCATCCGAATTGGCCTTCTCCATGAGTCCATGTTCAAATTCTGTCCATCCTCCAAAGCCCAGGTTATAAGCCATCACCTCTAGCAAGTGTCCTCTGATTCACCCCATGGAAGGCCTCTCTGTCTTGAGCACTCTACAGCTTTTTATATTTCCCTCTCTCAATGCCCTGAACACAAACTGCATTTCATCAGCATCACCTGGGCTCCTCGTGGCTCAACCACTAGACTCTAAGCTTCTGGAGGATGTGGACCCTTGCCTAGCCAATCTGTGTGTGTCCCTCACTTTGCAGTCTGACACCAGGTTTGTCCTAGAATTGTTGAATATCGTTGAATAGATGGGTAGAGTGTTGAGTGACTGAGTTCTCACCTACACTGAAGACTGAACCTTACATTGAGTATCTTACTTAAAGCAAGAGTTAGCTTTTCCCTAGACCTAGTCAGAAAGATTTCAAAGGGGTGGAAAACATCCCTCTTGTGGCAGAAAGTCCTCAACTCCAACCCTATACCATCTGCTTGAAGGAGTAGAGGGGGAAGGAGACCTGTGATTGATTCGTCCTTTCTGTCCCTCCAGATACCCCTCTACACACTCACGCACAGTGTCACACACACAGACCTCACTATCTACTCTCCTACCTTCTTCCTCCCTCAACTGCATTTAATAACAATGCCTATTTCAAAAAAAAAAAACTCTCCTCTTCCCGTCACTGCATGGGCCAGACACTCCCAGCCCCAGGTCCCTGACGCTCTTAGATTTTCCTGCTGCCACGTTCCACCCTGAGCCATGTCTTCTAGTATTTTGCTTTCAAATTGTGTCTCCTGCCATTTGTGCCACATTTAAAATGCTAACAGTACAGAATGTCATTTACAGAACCGGGGCGTTTGCTCCGGAAAATTAATTTGACTTATTCCTTCTGCCTGTTCCTATCTCCAGGCCAATATTATGCTACTCATTCTACAAGAGTAATACTTAATGAATAGGACTATTAATAATGTCAAGGTCCGCAGGGGCCTGGCGGCTAACGGATAGGCGTAGACGGAAGGAACCCATCACCTGACTCCTGGTTTAATGTCCCATGAAAATATCAGGCACTGCAGTGTAATTATGGAGCAGGGAGAAGCGAGTGGATGACGACCCAGAGTTTCTTAAATATTTTTCAAATTAGTTGATGCTTTTCCTTTTGGGGGAGGAAGATGTTTATTCCCCCCTTCCCCCATTTTAGTTCTGGTCTGGAAGAGGAGCTCGACCTGCTTTTATTAAACACACACACACACACACACACACACACACACACACACACACATAACACAATTGTATAACATGGAGATGGTAATAGCTGCTCTCGCCTTAACACAGTGAGATACTGTGTTATGTGTGAGAAGGGGAAGAGGAGGGCATAGGTTTTCATTTAGAAAAAAAAGTGGAATTAAAAATCTGATTTACAGAGAATGTCCCAGTGACCCTGCTTTCTTCTAGTCACCTCCCCTTTCCCAGTGCATGCAGAATTTCCAAGCTACAGAGGCTTCTAGAAAGAGTGGGTGTTCCTTCATTACCTGCAGGCCCAGCCCCCAGGAGCTGCTGCCCACAGTTCTCAATACCCAGGAAGAGGGATGGATGTCCCTTGGTATACAGCTTCTTTGCTTGAAGCCTGATTTCTTTCAAACCCTGAGATTATAGTCCTGGGTTGGCCCACATGGCTGCTTTTATAGGGATGCATCAGCAGGGTTGGGCAGGAACTGTGGGAGAGGGGAGAGGGGAGGGATGGGGGAGGCCAGGACTGGGGGTGAGGGAATTGGAGCAGGGGTCCTGTGTGTCAGTCTCATATCACGTGCAGAAAGTGGATAAGGATATCTGCCTTTCAGGCTGGTGGTGAGGCCACAAGATAATGGGTGTGAGGGCCCTGGGGCCATGGCTGGCACATGGAGGGGGCTGATAATGTTAGTCCCTTTTGTCCAGTTCACAGATGGTGCAGTCAGACTCCACCATAGCAGGAACCAAGTGCCTCTCCCTGGTGCAGGGCTGAACAAAGAATACACACCTTTTGCCCTGGGGAACCTGATGTGTGGGAGCTTCCAGTGTAGTGGGGGAACCTCTGCTCTTGAGGGGCCCCCAGATGCCTATGAGGGAGTCATGTTCCAACCTGAGGGCCCTCAGTCTTATGGGAGGGACTCGGCCCCTGATCTGAGAGAGGCTACTGGTCTGTGGTGGATCCCCTGTCCTTGTGGGGCCCCCATTCTTATGGAGGAACCATAGTGCCTTCCATGGAAAGGGTGAATCTCCAGCTCTGTGAGAGTTTCAGCCCCCTGGCCTGGGAGGCATTCTAGTCTGTTGGGAGAAATCCAGCTTCTGAGCAGTGGGTGGGGCTTCTAATCTGGTTGAGGAAACTGAGTCCCTATCCTGGAGGAAATCTCAGACTGATAGAGGAGACACAGCCTCTGTTCTGGGAGGCCTCCCAGTTTGATGGTAGAGATGACTTATTGCCCCATGGGAGATCTAAATGTGGTGAGGATGTGGATGTATAACCCTTGGCACAGTAACATCCCAGTCTAATGGGGGAGACAGAGTCTGCTTTGGGGAATTTTCAGTCTGATGGGAGTAACAGGGTGGCATTAAAAAGGCCCATTCGGGTGGAAGAGACCAGAGCCTGTCCCCCAGGGAGCCCCCAGACCGGTGAGGAAGACAGACCCCTCGGCATCAGAGAGTGCCCGCATGACTGGAGGAGGCTTTCTCTGCAGTGACAGATCCCCCGGTCATATGGTTTTATTGAGGAGACATGGTACACGCTCTGGGGCAGTTTTGATCCTTGACAGGAACAGAGAGGCGAGTAAAGGCAGGCGAACTACAGAAACCCCAAAGGAGCGGCAGCAGAGGCCGTTCCGCTTAGCTGAGAGGGATCAGCTCGATCCCTTCAAAGTGACAGATACCCGGGTAGGCTGGACGTGCCAAGGTGGACCGGTCAGACCGACCAGGCTGGAAACCCGGCCGCCCCTTTTTCTCAGTGCCCGAGAAATCCCCTTTTCAGCACCACGGCCAGCGCCCCCCACCAAGCGAACCCCAATCCCGCCCCTGCGCCGGGCTGGCTTCCAGCCGCCTGACCCTTCAGCGCTTCTCTCGGTCCCCGAGGACCCCGGGCTTGAGGGATGAGTGGGGTGAGCAAGGTGTGTGAGAGGAGGCAGGACGCCTCCCTCGCGCGTCTCTCCGCGAGTATCTGTCTCCCCCATGCGTCCGCTGCTCTTCACCGAGGCGTCGCAGCGCGTGTTCGCGTCTCCCTCCCGCTCAGCGGCCGCACCCGCGCCTGTCCCCACCAAGAGGGACACTTCCTCTGCCTCCTCCCTCTCTCCAGGGTCAGGAAAGAGGTCTAGGCTTCCTCTTGGGGTCAGGTCTCTCCGAAGGCACAAGTGTGTGTGTGCGTGTGTCCCCGTGCATGCACCGCGCGTGTCTGGGGATGTTGCAGGGAGTGCGTCATCTTACTACCATGTCTTCTTGCGGCACCTGCAGCGCCAAGCAGGAGAGGAAATCCTCATTCTTTCTGAGCTCTAGCAGCCCTGCTCACGTCCTGCTCACCTCCTGGGCGGGTTAGGTGTGGTTTTGTATCTGATCTCAAGTGCCCCTTCTCCCAAGCCTGAGCTGTCTGTGTGAGCGTCCGTGCAGGGACACCTGGCTTCCGCCCAGGGCCCTGAAGAGCTGATTCCATGCCAGCTGCAGGCCAGGAGATCAGGGACCCCACGGACACTACTCTGCCCAGCCTTTCCTTTCTCTCCACCACCTAGTTTGGGGCCCTTAAATCTCCCACAAGAGGCATCTTCATGGCCTCTCACCTTTTGGTGCCTGAATCCTAATAGTTCCAGGTGGTCCAACGTGATCGTTGGATCCTCATATCCCAGCCTTTCAGAAGAAAGGTAAAGGGGTCGGAAGACCTATACACAGAGAGATAATACCCCCATCTCCATCCTCATAAAAGGCAAATATGGAATCAGCAAAAAGAAAAAAGGCCAAATAAAAAGTAATAAAGCCATCCAATTAATAATTATTCTGATGGACTCATCAGAATCCACAGCTGGGCCAAGAAAAGGGTTGAAGGAGGGGGGTCAGAAAGGAAGGACGTGGGGGGCGCCTTCTTGTCCCTCACCCTCAGGTGAGAGTGGAGGCGCCTCCTGCCAAGTTCTCGTTTTCTCGTTCGCTCCTTTTTTTTATGGGGCATCCTGAGTGTAAAAAATATGACTTGCCTTTATGGTGCTCCAACAGGAATGAAGCTATAAAATTATGAACAGTTTTTATGACGGCTATTCGGGGGATGCTTTTATATTGATGGTATACAGCCTGAATCTGTCTTTTTTGCATCCCACCCCCCTTCCCTGGTTGGGGAGGGGAAGTCTGTGTAACTATTTTTCATGCATTTAATATATTAATTATCCGGTAAATGCTCCCCAGGCTGTGCTCGGGACATTGGAGAGTGACAGGTTCTCAGCGAGCCTCCAAAGGCAGCGCATCAGCCTGCAGTGTATTATGTCGGCGAGGTCAGGGTGGGGTTAATGTAACTTTTTATTTGCTGATTTTTCATAGGCGGGAGCAAAGCTGGGATGGAGGGAGGGAGAGGGAAGGAGGGAGAGAGGGAGGAGGGGAGGGAGGAGAAGGTGCCACAGGAGCAGAGATAATGGTGAGGCAGATCTCTCCACCCCCAATTCACCTCTGTCAATGCCAGGAGGTTTGATTTGGTAGGAAAGGAGCAGCGGTCTCTCCCGCTGGCTCCAGCGCCCAACACCACGCACCCCTGGTGACACTCCTGGGCATGAGGTTCTCCCTCGCTGCATCTTGCACCCTTGAATGTGGGCACAGTTTCACCATATGATTCCTTCTTACTCTCTGAAACTGAAACCCGGGACCTCAGGTCTGGACAATAAGTCCATAAGGTTACCATGGGAGTCTCTGGTCGGCTTCCCTTTGTACGCTTCCAGATACACGCCTGCACACAGCCATGCAGACTTGCGCACATGCGAGCTGGAGTCTGCATTGTCCCTCCTGATCTCACATGGTAGATTCTCATGTAGACCCCTCATCCATTCACAAAGCACAGCTTCTGGCAATTAAACAAGGGGCGTGATGAGAGGATCCCTTGCCCCTGTTTCTCTTCTCTGTTCATGATACCAACAGCCCTCATGTCTAGAGCAGAGACCCTGTCCACCCTTTGAGAAAGAAAATCTGTCAGACAACCCAACCCATCTCGACCCGGAAAGCCCAAGAGGGAGTGTTTAGGGTGCCCAATGCCCAGGTGATCACTGGGCCTATGAATGCTCCCAGTCTTGAGAGAGTGAAGGTTGCTGCTTAGATCAAACTGGGACCTTTCTGTTCCGGGACTCCTGCCCCCACCCTGCCATCTGCCGGCCCCAAGAGGGCAGCACAGGTGGGTGTCTCTGCTTTGACGGTCTGTGATCCTAAATACTTGAGTCCTGGCTCCCCAGTCCTTTGAAGCCCTTGTTTTTATATAGTTTTTTTAAAAAAATGTTTAATCATTCAGAAAAGTAAAGACATTATTATTATTCGTTTCTAATTGGTGTAGATACTTTTCCTGCTGAAGCAGGAGCCCAGACACTGGGTTTCAGGGTTCAGCTTTGCCTATATATTCTGTGTGATGCTCCCTTTTCATTCACCAGAGAAGACCAAAGAAGAGGAGAATACTTCTGAGGCCCCTGCAGACTCCTCACCCTTGCCCAGAGGGGACACTGAGGCACACAGTTAAAAGAGAAGTTAAAAGATTGAGTTCTAGGAGCCAGCCTGAGTTTAGATCTTTGCCACATCTTGCTCTGTGACCCTGGGAAAGACTCTTCCCTGCTTGCAGACTCAGTTTCTGTAAATTGGGGCTAATTATATTGCAGACAAAACATTAAAGGGCTTTGCAAAAAATAAACAACTTGCTCCATGTAAGATGCTTAGCTCAGTGCCTGGTACAAACACTATTGTCATTGCTGTTGCTGTTGTTATCATTACTAATATTATTTAGTTCTACCCACTTCCACTCATCCATGTTTTATACAACCCAACCTCTGTGAAGTTACTGCTCCTCTCTGAATTTGCAAATTCTGCAAATCTGTGGGCCCTTTTGTAATTTTTTTTGTTGCATATGTATTCAATGAGAGTATTTTAGGCACTTTTGGCTACTTCTCAGGCACTTGACCTTACTATGTGACATACTATGAATAAGTGTACAGTGGTACCTAATTGTAACACAAACAGCAAAGTTTAGTAGGCATTTGCCATTGGGAACCCTATGTAGCATAGGGAGGTGCACTAAGGACCCAACATTACTGGGCATGTATTGAGGACTGAGTGTCACATGCGTTTCCTCATTTATTTATACACCTCTCTATATAAATGTTTTGAGTCAGACTCTCACCGTCACCCAGGCTGGAATGTAGTGGCATGATCATGGCTCACCGCAGCTTCAAACTCCTGGGCTCAAGCAATCCTCTGCCTCAGCCTCCTGAGTAGCTAGGACTACAGGTGTGTGCCACCACACCCGACTAATTTTTTGATTGTGTGTGTGTGTGTGTGTGTGTGTGTGTGTGTGTGAGGATCCTTAGGATCAGGAAAATTCAGTCAGTGACATGCCAGCCTGAAGTTACCTGGGTGATAAGAACCAGGGTTAAGATTCAAGACCACCAACTGCGAAGTTCAGGTCTTCCTGTTTCTGCAGGCTGCCTCTGGCTCTGTTTTTGAAATGATACAAACTAAAGCCATGATAGCAATCTTGCGAAAATCTAAGTGTACTATCTGTCAGGCACTGGTGAGGGGCTTATGGGGACTCATGAGATGAGATGCTGCTGCTCTGGAGGAGACTAGAGGCCACTTGACGGAGATAAGACATTTAGCAATAGTCGTAGTAGTGGCACCATGACTGATAATACCAGTGACATCAGTCAAAATGGTTATATTTACCCTGTGTGGGGTGCTTTTACAAAAGTGTTATTCTATAACCCCGTGAGACAGGTGCTGATATCATCCACTGGTCTGTGGATGTGGAAACTCTGGTCCATAGAAGTTATGGTGCAGAGAACTTGCACAACTTGGAACCAAGACAGACTCCGGAGGTGACACTTTTGAACTTGTAACTTACTGTATACCAGGTGCCCTCCTTGTCACAGTTTCCTTCCAAGTTGGGGATTCTCTTGCCCATTTAGGTGTATATAAATCTGTGGGCCCTTTTGTAATTGCATAAGTATTTAATGAGAGTATTTTAGGTACCATGCTACTGACCATAATTGTAGTAACTAACTACTGACTCGGTAGTTAATGTGTGAGGGCCTACCGTCTGCCAGGCGTTGTGTTAAGTGCTTTGTCTGCATTAACTCATCTCATTTTCTCAACATCCTTATGAGGTAAGTATGATTATTATCATCTCTATTTTACAGATGAGGAAAAATGAGATTTTGAGGGGGTTAAGCAACTTGTTCTAAGTCACAGAAAGTGGTAGAGCCAGGATTTAACTCCAGACAGTCTATCTCAAATTTGAGCTCTTAACCCAAAGCTCTTAATGAGAGAGAAGCTTAGGGAACCCAAGGAAGAAGTTCTCTGTCACCTCCCTGCACCCCAGTCCCACACTCCTCCCCCTCAGGGGGCTATGAGGTCAAATTTTCCAGAACCGTTATATATGTGGCAACGTATAAAGAGATTTTTTTCCCCCTGTGAATGTGATTATTTTGTTCTTCAGATTTCCCTCCATTCTATGCCGGTATATGTAGATCCATTTCATTCTTTTAACTCTGCCTAATATTTCACAGAATGGGTTCACCATAATTCTCCTGTTGATGGACATGCAGGTTGTTTCTAGTTTTTGGATGTGGAATGCAATGAGCAATGCTTTCCTGAATATTCTAACACCGGCCTTTTATGCACATGTTCAATACCTAAGTGGAATTACTGAATGAAACAGAATGTGCCTTTAAGATTTTTATGGTTGTTGCCAAGCTATCCTTCAAAAAGACTGAACACTCCCCTCCAAGCATGAGAGAGGGCCCCTGTTTCCTTATATCCTTACCATTTGTAGCCACGATACCTTTTTTTTTCCTATTTTTGCTAAACTGACATATGAAAGAAAAATTCTTTGTTGTTTCAATTTCCCTGATTACTACTGAGATTAGGGAACTTTATATTTGTTTGCCATTTTTTTCTGTCCTCTTTACCCTTTGGTTATATAAACATCTCATTGGTGCATATGCTTTGCCCATTGCTTGACTGGGTTGAGGGTTCAAGGTTTTTATTTTTTTTATTTTTTATTTTTGAGTTGGAGTCTCACTCTGTCGCCCAGACTGGAGTGCAGTGGCTGCTCCCGGCCACTGCAACCTCAACCTGCTGGGCTCCGGCGATCCTTCCACCTCAGCCTTCCACCTAGCTGGAATTACAGGCATGCACTACCACGCCCAGCTAATTTTTTGATTTTATTGTAGAGATGAGGTCTCGCCAAGTTGCCCAGGTGGTCTCGAACCCGCGGGCTCAGGCAATCCACTCACCTTGGCCTCCCAAAACATGGGATTACAGGCTGAGCCACCGAACCTGGCCAAGGTTTTTATTTTTTATTTTTCTTTATTTCAGTAGCTTTGGGGAATACAAATAGTTTTTGGTTACATAGATGCACTGTATAGTGGTGAAGAAGTCTGGGCTTTAAGTGTTCTCTCCACCCCTAAAGTTTTGCTTCTGTTTTTGCTTTGAATCAAGGTCTTGCTCTGTAGCTCAGACTGGAATGCAGAGACACAATCATGGCTCACTGAATCTTCAACCTCCTGGGCTCAGGGGACCACCTGAATAACTGGGACTGCCTCCCGAATAACTGGGACTACAGGTGTATGCCACCACACCCAGATAATTTTTTTTATTTCTTTTTGGCGAGAGTCTTGCTATGTTGCCTAGGATGGTCTGGAACTCCTGGGCTCAAGCACTCCTCCCACTTTGGCTTTCCAAAGTGCTAGGATTACAGATGTGAGCCACCACATCTGGCCCAAGGCTTTTATAATATTAATTTTCTGATGTTAAATGTAATACATGCTAAATAAAGAATATCAGGAAATAATAAAGAAAATTGATATCACACATAATCTCGCCATCCAGAAATAACACTTGGCAAAATATTTTTGCCACTCTTTTTTTTTCTATGCAATTCCCACTCTGATTTGTAGCATAGTATGGTATGTACAGTCTTGTACCCTTCTTACCACTTGTCATTATAAAGGGCACATTCTCCTGTGTTAATAAATATTTTAAACACAGTGTTTATATTTGCTTAGTATTTATCCAAAATATGTCAAAATTTATTTAATTGTTATTCTAATTGCTAGCGATATATAAGTTGTTTCTAGTTATTCACTATTATAAGTAATGATACAGTGAACATCTTTGTATACAAATCTCTGATTATTTCCTTAGGACAGCTTTCTTCCGTGGAATTACTGGATCAAAGGGGATAAATTTTTAAAGATTTTGATCTATATTCCCAAATTGCTCTCTAGATAAGTTATATCGATTTACATCCCCCTCATCATATATGAAGCATACATTTAAGTGTACACTTTATAATTTTAAAACAACACTTCAGTTGGAAGGTAGTATCTCCTTACTGTCTTAATCTTCATTTACTTTGGCAGTGAGCTTAAATATATTTTCTACACCCTTTGGCCATTTATATTCTATGAATTGTCCATTCATGCTCTTTGCCCATTTTCTTTTCTTTTTTTAAATAAAGATGGAGTCTTGCTATATTGCTCAGGCTGGTCTCAAACTCTTTGGCTCAAAGGATTCTCCCATCTTGGCCTTCCAAAATGCTGGGAATACAGGTGTGAGTCATCACACCTGGCCTTGCCCACTTCCTATTGGACTTATTATCCCCATTGTTTTAGACAAAGAAAAAGCCTCAGAGTAGTTAAATAGCCCACCTACAGTTACACAATTGGCAACAGCCAGAGCCAGAATTCAAACTTCTCTTACTCTAAATCCTGAGCTCTTACACCATGCTTCTTCTGGATGGCTCTCTCGATGACAAGAGTCAGCAACTACTGCTCAGCCCACTGACTTTTTATAAATGAAATTGATTGGAGCCTAGTCACGCCCATTTGTTTACTCTCATCAATAGTTGCCTTTGGACTATGATGGTAGAGTTGAGTGGTTGTGACTGAGCCCACGTAGCCCACGAAGCCTAAAATATTTACAATCTGGTTTTTTTTTTTTTGAGTTGGAGTCTCACTCTGTCACCCAGACTGGAGTGTAGTGGCGATCCTTCCGCCTCAGCCTTCCAAGTAGCTGGAACTACAGGTGCACGCTACCATGCCTGGTTATTATTCTTTTTTATTTACTTATTGTAGAGATGGGGGTCTCGCCAAGTTGTCCAGGCGGGTCTCAAACCCGTGGACTCAGGCAACCCACTCACCTCAGTCACCCAAAGCGCTGGGATTACACGCTGAGCCACCGAGCCCGGCAACAATCTGGTTTTACAGAAAACATTTGCCGACCCCCTTTTCTCCCCTGAACTGAAGTAGCACTGATGTATAATTTTAGATGTCCTAGTAGCCCCATTTTAAAAAGGAAAAAGAAATGAGTGAAATTAATTTTAAGAATGTATTTTATTTTAACTCAATAAAACCAAGATATTATCATGTAAACATGTAATCAATATTAAGATTATTCATGATATTTTGCATTTTGGGTGGTATTATCTTTGAAATGTGTTGTACATTTTGCACTCAAGCACATCTCAAATCAGACTAGCCAAATTCAAGTGTCCAATTGCTACGTATGCCTATTGACTTACCTTATGGAACAGTGCAACTCTAGAGCCTCAATTTTTTAATCTGTGAAATGGAGACAGTGATGATACCACTCATTTCACAGGGTTGTCACAAGAATCCAATGCGAAATTATATGTGTATGCAATTTGTAAGGCACTGCATGCATGCAATGGGTTATGAGTATAACATGGGCTGGAGGATCCAGGGATGACTTGCCTGACATGGGGAGCATGATTAGGAATTTTGATAGGTAGAGGGTAGTTGTTGCTGAAAATGGTTCAAACTATCACAAACACCCTGCCACACACACACACACTCATACTACATTTTTGCTTCTTCTCTTCACTGGTCCAGTGTCTCTCAAATAGTATTTAGGCTTTGAGAGGGCAAGAGTTAGTCTTGCTCACTCAATCCAGAAGAGACTGTTCCATTAATCCCTGAAATGCCCATTTCCTGTGGGCTATGCCTGTGGCCAGTGAAAGTGCCTGCCTCTGGATCACCCTGCTTGGCTGCCAAGCAGAAGTACAATTTGGTTTTTTAATTTACTACTTCATTCATTCATCAAATACTTACTGAATATCTGTTGTCCAACAGTCTCTGAGATGGGAGGTCCCTTCATAAAGGATTTTCTCAACAGATATATTTGCAACAAAGTTATTGAAATTAAAATGGAAAAACAATGAGCAGAAGGTCAAGATGTTTAGGCTTAGAGCTTGTGCAACATGAAACTAGACTTGGGCTTCTTGGCATCCGGGGCAAAAAGGGAAATATATTGGATGACATAATTTCCACTGTCTGGGAAGATAAAGCATGCCACATTTTTTTCAAAGAGACAGACTGTTCCTTGGTACTACATTCAAACAGGCAGTCGTCACACAAGGCAATCACACAGGGACTCCGAACAGCATAATAGACAAAGCCTTCGATTGCAGATTTACAGCAAGTGCAGCATGATCTTCCTGTGGCTGTTTCTTGTATCTGCCCTCAATAAAAGCTGAGGGCACCGTGTTAAAACCCAGACTCAATGAAGGCAATCCTGCCGGAGTCTAACCTATGTAATCCAGGTATGTGGCTTTCTAGGGATTTAGCTTGAAGCCGGAAGGGGTTTAGAATGCCCCCAGGAAGGTATGCCCCAGCTGGCTCTGAAATCCAGGCCAACCTCTTTTGTCCCACTGTCACCACACCAGGGTGGGTCCTTGTCATTTCCTGCCTCCCTCCTAGACGCCTCCCAACTCTTCTCCACTGAGTAGCTAGTGATCTTTCTAATACACAGACCTGATCATCACCCCGACAGGCTTCACATCCATCAGTGATCTAAGTGGTGGGATTTGGGGTAAATTTGTTTGCTCTCAGCTTGGAATTTTTAATCGTTTGAATTCTTTATAACAAGTATGGATCACACTTGTGAAAACAGTAAGATGATTTTACTTGAGGAAAAAAATCTGAACTGAGATGCCCAGATGTGCCAAGATGCCAACATAGGCTAATTCTTGGTGGTGGGACTAGGGGTGATTGTTGCTGTTTTCCCCTATATTTAAGTATGTGTTTAAGATAATAAATATTGAATGCTGCCTTGTTGCTCTTGTACAGCCTGCAACCCACCTACTCCTCCTCTGAACTCTCATGGCTTCCTTCATTTATTTATTTATGCCTCTATTTATTAGGTACCTATTGTGTGCCAAGTGCTCTGCTAAGCATTCATTAAAAAATACATATTACTGTATTTAAACCATATGTTGAATCCATTTTATGGAAGAAGAAGCTAAAGTTAGAGAGGTTTCAGAACTTGCCAGGGGTCACAGAGATGGAGCGACAGAGCTGTGATCAGGCCCTGAACGGTCTAAAGTCAGAGTTCGAGTTTTCCTTCACATTGTCTCCCACATAGTACATTGGTACTTTGATTTCTTCACCCCAGCATAGTACTTGGCATATCCTAGGTGTTCCATAAATGTTTCCTGTGAAATAAAGTTGCTTCCTGAATATCCTTTTTGAAGTTTTGAAAAGCTAACTTTTTTCCCCTCATAACTTCCCTCCCCCCCCCCCCCCCCCGTACCACTACCTCAGTGGAAGGAGGGGGCAGGGTGGCAAGTGGAAGTCATGAAGGCTTTTGGGTTTTGATCTTTAAAAGTTCATACCCTCCGGGGAATGGGCAGTTCAAACTTTGCTGCACGTCCAAGGACAAGGCCTGAGCCCAACAGACTCAGTCAATAGGGCATGGCTGAGAGGTGGCATCCAGATGGCTTCGTGGAGAATCCTGAGCTCACACAGGAAGAGCAGAGCACCTCCATCATGACCTGGAAGAGCACAGAAGTGAAGGTGCTACTTGGACAAGAAAGAGGGTCCTCTTCCAGGGTGCCTGGGTGAACAGGTAACATGAAAGATCATGTGATAGTCCCCACCACAGTTCCCACACTATATAAGCCCCCTGTAACATAGAAGTCTAGGAAAAGAGAGAGCGCTCTGAGGAAATCTGTTTTCAGGGTTTTTTTTGGGGGGGGGTTGAGTCAGAGTCTCACTCTCATCCAGACTGGAGTACAGTGGCACAATCATAGCTCACTGCAGCCTCAAACGCCTGGGTTCAGGTAATCCTCCCACCTCAGCCTCCTGAGTAGCTGGGACTACAGGCAAGTGTCATCAGGCCTGGCTAATTTTTTTTTTTTAATTTATAGAGACAAGGTCTCAATATATTGCCTAGGGTGGTCTCAAACTCCTGGCCTCAAGCAATTCTCCTGCCTCAGGCTCTCAAAGTGCTGGGATTACAGGTGTGAGCCAGAGCACCTGGCCTAGGAAATCTGAAAATGACTGAGACTGAATTTTTTTCCACTACCAGTAGAATGAGGACTCAAAATGGAAATTAAATTGAATTGGAGAAAAATAAAATTTTATCTTGTACCCTCAATCTTTGGACTGAGACTTTTGCTATGCTGTCCCTAGCTGGTTATATACTCTAGGCTGAAGAAATACATTTCAAGGCTACACTGTCCTCTGAGGATGCAGAATGAAGCCTGGAATTCCAGGTCACCCATGGATGGCAAGTGGTCCTCAGACTTTGGAACCCAGAAGAGTGAACGAACATTCTAAAGCGAAATGTATGGGGATTGATAGGTGTTCTCCCACTGGAAAGGTCTCCCTACCTGTGTGTGCAGGTGGACGGGAGACCTCCCTTGACTGCAAACCCAGAGTCTTCCCCCATGGTCTTTTTGGACCCATCATGCTTTCAGACAGGAACTTAATTTAGACCCACAATTCCACACCAGCAACCACGGCAGAGTGATTTTGGCCTGGAAAGCTTTCAGAGCAGTTATGCCCGGTTGCCTGTGTCTGCATCATTAGTGCCCTGGTGGACTGTCTCCTGCGCAGCACTGTTCCCTGGGGAACTGTCAGGAGGAGGGAGCCACGACATGGGCCCCAAGGGATAAAAAGGAAGGGGGTCTGCCAGATGAAGGTATTTGCCTATGGCTCTGCAAATTCCAGCCTATGCCTTTCAAGGACAAGGAACTTGGTTCAACCGTGGGTGATACTGTCAGATCCTGGGCAGTGGGAGGAAAACAGAAACATGGGTGGACTAGCAGGGTAGCCACAATGCGGTGGGAACATCACTGAGCTCGAGCTGCGAAGTCTGGTGAGGTTTCTACTCTGCTTGTCTCAGCTTAGGCTGAACAACTCACTGCCCCTTTCTGAGCTTTGGTGACCCTCGTTAGAAATGCCTAGCTTGCATGGCCATGGGGAGGGCACCTGGTAAGCTTTTCGTGGCCTCCCTGAAGGATCCCTCATCCTATTTCACTGGCAGCAGCCTTATCCAGTCTTAGCTGCAACCCCATGTCACCCATGGAAATCCCGTTATCCCATGAAAATGGTGTGATTCAATGCAATTAGGATAAGAAGGGACTCAGGGGCAGCCACCAGCGGTTGCACTGCAGCTGGGAAGCACAGGGCGTCCTCTCGCCTTGTCAGTGCCGAAGCAGCTCGTGGCTGACCCTGCACCTTTGCTAAAGCCAGGGAACCTGTGTTTTAGGTACTTTTATTATACTCTTCCCATGGGGTGTGGGGAAGTTGGTGTTAGCTGGGGGTCTGTTCATAATAAAGTAGCTCTGCATCTGGGTTTTTTGTTTTTGTTTTTGTTTTGTTTTAATGGGAATATTCACAGCAAGAAAGTCACTGGGGTGGCAGCCTTTCCTGTAGGCTACCTCACTCGATCCTTAGTATTCTCTGCCAGGCAAGATAGGCAAGGATTATTTTGCCTTTTATTTATTTTATTATCTTAGAGACAGGGTCTTGCTTTGTTGTCCAGGCTGGAGTGAAGTAGAGCAATCACAGCTCACTGCAGCCTTAAGCTCTTGGACTCAAGAGATCTTCCCACCTCAGCCTCCTGAGTAACTGGGACTACAGGCACATGCCACCATACCCAACTCATTTTTGTTTGTTTGATTGTAGAGTTGGAGTCTCACTATGTTGTCCAGGCTGGTCTCAAGCTCCTGGCCTCATGCGATCCTCCTGCCTAAACATCCCAAAGTGCTGTGATCAAAGGAATGAGCCACCACTCCCAGTCTTATTTTATCATTTAAATCTCTCTCTAGTCTGTCCACATTTCTCTGTCACCTCTGCCACCTTCCTAGCCTAAGCCACCGTCAACTCTTTTTATTAAGTTTTTCTGAGGTTATAGCTCATATCTACTAAAGTGCACTAATCCTAAACATGCAGCCAGATGAAGTTGTATACCCATGTAACCATTACCCAGATTGAGATCTAGAACTTTCCCAGCTTTACAGTAGGCTCCTTCCTCCCTGGTCACAGTCATTATCCCTCTCAACTCTCCTGAATGCCATTCTTACAGATTTCTTTTGCCTGTTTCTGAGCTTTGTATAAATGGAACTGTGCAGTACGCCCTATCCTGTGTTGTGAGACTCAACCATGTAGTATGCGTCAGTAGACTATTCTTCATAACTGCCGTATAATGTTTCATTATGTGGGTGCACTGTAATTTCTTTGCCTGTTCAACAACTAGTGAACATTTGGGTTGTTTCAGCATGTCTTTTGGCGAAGCTATGCTAGGTCATAGGGTACATTTATTTTTAGCTTTAAAAGATATTACTGGAGCCGGGCTCGGTGGCTCAGCCTGTAATCCCGTGCCTTTGGGAGGCTGAGGTGAGTGGATTGCCGGAGCCCGTGGGTTCGAGACCCGTCTGGGCAGCGAGACCTCATCTCTACAATAAATCAAAAAATCAGCCGTGCATGTCTGTAATTCTGGCTACTTGGAGGGCTAAGGTGGAAGGATCGCCGGAGCCCAGCAGGTCGAGGCTGCGCAGGTGACCGGGAGCGGCCACTGCACTCCAGTCTGGGCGACAGAGTGAGACTCCAACTCAAAAAAAAACAACAAAAACAAAGATATTACTGGCTGGGCATGGTAGCGCATGCCTACAATCCCAGCACTTTGGGAGGCTGAGATGGGAGAATTGCTTGAGTCCAGGAGCTTGAAACCAGCCTGGGCAACACAGTGGGACTTCACCTCTGTGAAAAATCAAAAAATTAGCCAGGTGTGGTAGTATGCACCTGTGGTCCCAGCTACTAGGGAGGCTGAAGCAGAAGGATAGCCCCAGGAGGTCTATACTGCGGTGAGCCATGATTGTGCCACTGCACTCCAGTCTGGGAGACAGAGAGAGACCCTGACTCAAAAAAAAAAAAAAAAAGACACATTCCCACCAGCAGCGTATGTGAGTTCCAACTGCTTCATATCCTCATCAACTCTTGATAGTGTCTGTCTTTTACATTTTAGCTCCTCTGATGGGTCTGTAGTAGAGTCTCATGGTGGCCGTAGCTTGCATTTCTCTGCTGATAGATGATGTTGAGCATCCTTTAATTTGTTTATTGCAAGCCACTGTTGATGCTCTCATAGACCACTGTGAAGAGCTTCTAAATGACCTCCCTGTTTCTGCTTTGTACAACCCATCTGTCCAGTACATCTGCAGTGAAAAGCATCCCTACCCTGGAAATTGGGTCCTGTTACTCCTCTACTTAAAACCCATCTGTAGCTGTCCCTTGTCCTTTGGATCAAGGTCCAAAACCTTGGCCTGTTCCTGCCTGTCTAGGACTCCCACCCACCCTTCCAGCATCATCCAAGACCATTTTCCCATTGTACTTTAGCCACTGTGACCTCCTTTGGGCATGAGAGCTCTTTCTGGGTTTTGCCTATTACCAATAAGCTCATGTCTTTCTTCTTGCCAACTTTGATCATATATATATATATTCTGTAATTACATACTGATGTGATGACTTGATTGATGTCTGTCTCTGCTACTAGATGCTCAGATCCACAGGAACAAACCCTACCCTTGCCTTGGTCATTATTTTGTTTCCAGTGCTCAACACAGAGCAGATCCTCAGTACATATTTGTTGCATGAATACATATGCCCTCACAGCTTACAAATGAAGAAACTGAGCCTCTGAGAGGGAAGTTGCCCTCAGGTTGCAGGCTTGGGGCTAGAAAGCCAGATTTCCTGACTATTCAATGCTCTTTTCACTATATACCCCAAAGCCTCTGAGACATGAGTGAAAACACATTGCTATAACTTTTGCTCAGTTCTAGGGTAAGGATTGCTATGTTATGATTATTGCTGTTGTTGTTATCAGTTCCCCACCAGAATGTCAGTTCCAGGAGGGCAGTGATGGTGTCTATCTTTAGAGAGTCTTGCTTTATTGCCCAGGATGGTGTGCAGTGGTGCGATCTTAGCTCACTGCAGTCTTTAACTCTTGGGTTCAAGAGATCCTCCTGCCTCAGCCTCTAGTAGCTGGGACTATAGGCAGGTGCTACCATGCCTGGCTCATTTTTTCTCATAGCACTCAATACAGTGTTTGGAATCGAGGAGACAGTCTCCATAGGTTGGACTGACAGTTACCTATTGGTTGAATTGAAGCGTTGCTAGTATAGACCAGCTTAAAGAAGAAAGTCAGCTCCTACTAAAAGCAGATGCTATGGAACTTTCCACATGTTTTCATTCTGGGGCTTTATGGAACTTCTTGTTCCAACCAGGAAGCTGGGGTGACTGGTACCTAGAAATCTGTCACATGTGAAATGGCATTCCCTGAAACCTCGGTCATCCCAAACTTCCTCTGGTTGTACCCAGGCAGGTCGACTTTCATTTGCCTTCTTGGGAAAAAGTTAGCTTGAATCCTGAAGGATGGAAACCAGAGGACACACAAAAGGCCACAAGGAACCCACCAAAGAGAATTAAGGCTTTGCTCATTGTTGGCAAGCAAATTGATGCTGCTCATTGCAAATGAATCTTATTTGTCCACCATCAAGTCTCATCTGCTCACTGTAGCCCATCCTGCTGCTGCACTCCTTGGCAGCAGATGGGTTCCAGGGATGGCAGCTCCGTGGAAGTAATAAAATGGCATTTCTTTTCCAATTGTCTCTCACTGAGGCTTCCCAGTAATTCAGATTGATCGACCTGCAGCCCAACACGGGGACTGACTGAGTGAGGTTTGTCTGGGCCTGGATTTTATTGCTATCTCAGGAACTGAATGACATACATAGCAAAGTTGGTCTCCAGCTGCACAGGGACTCTGACCTTTCCAGCCAGGGGCCAAGGCCTGAATGTGAGGAGGCACTTTAAGTCTGAAACAAGCTTCCAGACTCCCGGTCCAGTGCTCTTTTCAGGACAGCTGGTACATCCCCAGAAACAGACCTGTGATGGTCTCCATCTCCCTGCCTGGACCCGGGACCTTGGTGCCTCAGAATCCCATTGGCTTCAAGCTTCATCTGTAGTGGGAATGGCTGGTTCATCCTCTAAGACCCATCCATTGGGAGTCACAAGGGGCTTCGAGGGGTGCAGCCCCATACCCTTCCAGTGGCCTGGCCTAGGCTCTGGGTGCCTGAGGGTACAGAGAGAATCAATAGCTCCTTCCTTCTGAGCTGTTTCTCAGTTTTGTTTTTATTAGCAGGAGCTGTCAGAGGTTCTGGGGTGCTGAGAGTGAAGCCGGGATCTTGCAGGACAACGCCTACCCCCTCACACAAACAGCTAAGCCACCAGCTAGAGTCCTGGGCTTAAAGGCCCAGGTCCCCACCCCTGGGAGAGAGGCCAACCTTGTGCCCCCACTCCCTTTCCTTTCGATTTCTGTGAATTTTTTAATTCTCTCCTGGCCCTGTCCCCTCTCTCCCCCGCTTTCTGCATCCCCATCCCCTCAGACCCATCTACCCCTCAACCCCATCCAACTGCCAATTGAAAAGGCCTGAAAATAATGTGAAATAATATAGTTTATCACCCAGAGGCTGCTGACAGGCAGCGCGGCCACCTCTGAAAACAGGCGGGGAGGCAGGGAGGGCAAGGAAATTATAGGCTGCACAAAGGAGAAAAAGTTAAAGTGAGAGCTCCATAAAAGAAAGTGGAACTATTATGCTGCAAAATGCCAACTCATTACAAAGCGGCCAAATAAGAGAGAAATACGGCGCTGCCTGTAATAGCAGTTTACAAGGGAACATTGTACAGCAACAGAAGAGACGCTGCTATAATTTGCTCTAACAACTCCAATTATCCCTTTTATTGATTTGGCAACACATTTAATAGGAGTAGCCACACCTCTTCTGTTACAAATCATTAAAGGTGTTGAACGGTGTAATTTTAAAATTGTCCTCCCACAGTTGTCAGTATGACAGCATAATTCCCCCTGATTTCGGCTATGTAAACACCGAGGCACAGTCATTTCCCCCTTACAAGGCCAGAGATGTTGTCAGCCTGGGGTTTTTGTGCAGAAATATCTATTTAATACATATCTTTTTTTCCCCCAGCCGGCTCTCCTAATTGCAGTGAGGTTTGGTTTAGGGTTTTT